>NC_057716.1:107607040-107614337 GCF_004010195.1 Chiloscyllium plagiosum
GTCATCTACAAAATTCCATGCAAGGACTGCCACAAACACTACATAGGACAAACAGGAAGAAAGTTAGCCACCAGGGTTCAGGAACACCAGCTAGCCACAAAAAGACATGACCCTCTTTCCCTTGTAGCGACTGGGACAACACATCTATCCTGAGACAGGCTAAGCAAAGACATGCCAGAGAATTCCTAGAGGCCTGGCACTCCAACCACAACACCATAAACAAACACAAAGATCTAGATACCATCTATCAACCCCTCAGAAAACGAACAGGAAATGACATCACCACAAACCCCAGGAACCCCATCCAGGACAAACATATAAATAGAAAGCATGAGACAACAGCTTCGCTTCACTTGGAGGTTGCCACTTATGATGTTACCTAGCCAGGTAATGAAACGTCTGGATATCAAACCTACAGGTCAGCGAGCAAACCTACACCCTAAGCAGGAAGATTTATCCCCTGTCGTAACAATCCTGGAGAAGTCCCAAGCTGTTACGACACAGGGTAAACCCTCCTGCTTAATTTAAAACCAGCAACACAGAAAAGATTTATCCTGTGCAGTAATCTGTAAAAAGTCGAGTGGCCCAGAACTATTTAAAGTAAAAATACAACTTTATTTCTTAAAGTGTAACAGAGAATAATTAACTAACCACTATTTACGATTTCTGCCTCTAACCTATCTTTTACCTTCCCTTCTATAATACTAGTCCGATAAAACTCCCTATTAAGATTTGCAAAACCACACTTCTTATCTCAAAACCAGGCAGTTTTCGATCTTCTATTTGGATCTCCCTGTGTCTCCTTTTCTTTTTCTTAGGAATTTCTGCATCACAGATTACTGATCGAAAAGGTACTTTTAAGAGCTATTTTTCAAAAAAGCCTGTTTTACATCTTGGCTCGGCAGTTCAGATCCCACACAGTGTGGAAACAGGCCCTTCGGCCCAACAAGTCCACACTGACCCTCCAAAGAGTAACCCACCCAGACCCATTCCCTACAATCACCCCTGACTAATGCACCTAACACTATGGGTAATTTAGCACAGCCAATTTACATCTTTGGATTGTGGGAGGAAACCCACTCAGACATGGGGAAAATGCGCAAACTCCATGCAGTTGCCTGAGGCAGGAATTGAACCCAGGTCCCTGGTACTGTGAGGATATAGTGCTAACCACTGTGCCACCCCAGTGTTCACCTCTCAACTGTTCAGTTTTCTCTGGTCTTATACCCCCAAAGTATCAGAGTGTGTCACTGGCTTTTAAGATTTTCAATATACGCAATTCAAACTGGATTGGAGTTTGATTTTTTTTGGTGTATAATTTAAACTGACTGCCCGAATTCTCCAGCACTCGGTGAACTTGCCATGTCCTTCATTCTCTTAAAGGTACACCCACATTTTCACAATATCAGTAATACCCCAATCTTACACAAAATAAAGAAGGCCATCCTCAAACTGAAGAACTCCAAAGCTGGAGTTGACGGTGTCCCCACTGAGGCATTGAAATGTGGAGGCAAAGAGCTCCCACAGCAGATACACACCCTTGTCTGCCTTATCTGGAAGATAGACAGCATCTTGGGATTCAAGATCACACAGTCATGAGCATTTTCAAAAAAAAGGAATGAGCCAATTGTGGTAACTACAGGGAATCTTACTGCTGGCGACATTTGGAAAAGTCGTTGCAAGATCCTCCTCATCTGTCCACTTCCTGTGGCTGAGGATCTTTTCCCGGAATTGCAGAGCGGCCTTCGGCCATGGAGGGGCACAACAGACATGATTTTCATCTTGCGACAGCTGCAGGAGAAATGCGGAGAAAAGAATCTACCCATGTACTTGGCTTTCTTTGACACTGTCAGTCGGGAAACATTATGAAGGTCTTTCCCCACTTTGTTTGCACCATGAAGTTTGTCACCATCCTTCGACTGCTTCATGACAACACAGAAGTTATGGAAATAACAAATGGTCCCCCTCCACCCATCCATTCCATGTTCAGGCATGTGTCAAGCAGGGCTGCATCATTGTTCCAACACTGTTCTAGATCTACCTCACCACAATGCTTCACCTTGCTGCCGACAAGCTGCTGGAGTGGAGCTCATTTACAGAACTCGCAAGAAATTATTCAACCTCCATCACTTTCAAGCTGAACTCAAAGTCACCCTGACAATTATCATCGAGCTGCAGTATACAGATGTTGCGTGCTTATGTGCAATCTCAGAGAATATACTCTAGACCATTGTCAGCACATTCATCGAGGCATACCAGAGCATGGGTCTCACCTTGAACATCCACAGGGTGAAGGTTCTCCACCAACCTGTCCTGGCACCGAGGAGTGAATCCCGATCATCAAGGACCCCAGGGAGGTCTTCAAGAGCATCAGTCACTTCCAATACCTTGGATCTTTCCTGTTGGCCAAAGCAGCAATTGATGAAGAAATCCAGCACCACTACCAGTGTGCTAGCTCAGCCTTCGGTCACTGAGGAAAAGGGTGTTCAACATATAGTTAGGCCGACTAGAGGGGAGGCCATATGGATTTGGTGCTTGGCAATGACCAGGTCAGTTGTCAGATCTCATGGTGGGAGAACATTTCAGTGATAGTCATCACAACTCCCTGACCTTTAATATAGTCATAGAGAGGGATAGGAGCGGATTGTATGGGAAAGTATTTAATTTGTGGAGGGGGAATTACGATGCTATTAGGCAGGAACTGCGGAGCATAAATTGGCAACAGATATTCTCAGGGAAATGCATGACAAAAATGTGGAGGTTGTTTAGGGAGCATTTGATGTGAGTGCTGAATAGGTTTGTCCCACTGAGGCAAGAAAGGGATAGTAGAATGAAGGAACCTTGGATGACAAGAGACGTGGAACATCTAGTCAAGAGGAAGATGGAAGCTTACTTAAGGTTCTGGAGGCAAGGATCAGACAGAGCTGTAGAGGGTTACAAGGTAGTCAGGAAGGAACTGAAGAATGAACTTAGGAGAGCTAGAAGGGGGCATGAAAAAGCCTTGGTGTATAGGATTAAGGAAAACCCTAAAGCATTCTACGCTAATTTGAGGAACAAGAAGATGGCCAATGTGAGGGTAGGGCTGATCAAGGATGGTGGAGGGAACTTGTGCCTGGAATCGGAGGAAGTAGGGGAGGTCCTTAATGAATACTTTGCTTCAGAATTCACTAGTGAGAGGGATCTTGTCGTTTGTGAGGACAGCATGAAACAGGCTGATATTCAGGTTGATATTAAGAAGGATGATGTGCTGGAAATTTTGAAACAAATGAGGATAGATAAGTCCCCTGGGCCAGATGGGATATACCCAAGGTTACTACAGGAAGCAAGGGAAGAGATTGGTGATTATCTTTGCATATTCACTGTTCACTGATGTAGTACCAGATGATTGGAAGGTGGTAAGTGTTATTCCCTTGTTCAAGAAAAGAAATAGGATATCTGTGGGAATTACAGACCAGTCAGTCTGATGTCGGTGGTGGGCAAATTATTCGAGAGAATTCTGAGAGAGAGGATTTATGAGTATTTGGAAAAACATAGTTTGATTAGAGATGGTCAGCATGGCTTTGTAAGGGAAAGGTCATGTCTCATAAACCTTATTGAATTCTTTGAGGATGTGACAAAACACATTAGTGAAAGTAAACAGTGGATGTGGTGTATATTGATTTTTTACTAGGCATTTGATAAGGTCCCCATTGTAGGCTCATTTAGAAAGTAAGGAGACATGGCATACAGAGAAATTTGGCTATCTGGATACAGAATTGACTAGCCCATAGAAGACAGAGAGTGGCAGTAGATAGAAAGTATTCTGCTTGGAGCTCAGTGACCAGTGGTGTCTCACAGGGATCTGTTCTGGGACCTCTGCTCTTTGTGATTTTTATAAATGACTTGGATAAGGAAGTGGAAGGGTGGGTTAGTGAGTTTGTTGATGACATTAAGGTTTGTGGAGTTGTGGGTAATATGGAGGACTGTTGTAGGTTACAATGGGACATTGACAGGATGCAGAGCTGGGCTGGGAAGTGACAGATAGAGTTCAATCTGGAAAAGTGTGAATATGAATGCAGGCTACAGGATTAAGACAGCATTTTTGTCAGTGTGGAGGAACAAAGGGACTTGGGGTCCACGTCCATGGATTCCTCAAAGAGCCACCCAAGTTGATAGGATTGTTATGAAGGCATATGATGTGTTAGCTTTTATTAGCAATGGGATTGAGTTTAAGAGCTGCAAGTTTATGCTGCAGCTCTATAAAGCCTTGGTTACACCACACTTGTAATATGGTGTTCAGTTCTAGTCGCCTCTTTATAGGAAGGATGTGGAAGTTTTAGAGAGGGTGCAGAGGAGATTTACCAGGATGCTGCCTGGACTGGAGGGCTGGTCTTATGAAGAAAGGTTGAGGGAGCTAGGGCTTTTCTCATTGGAGTGAAGAAGGATGAGAGGTGACTTGATAGAGGTGTACAAGATGATGAGAGGCATAGATAGAGTGGATACCCAGAGTCTTTTTCTGAGGGTAGAAATGGTTATCGTGAGGAGTCAGAATTTTAAGGTGATTGAAGGAAGGTTTAGGGGAGATGTCGGAGGTTGGTTCTTTATACAGAGAGTGATAGGTGCGTGAAATGCACTGACAGCAGTGGTAGTAGAGTCAGATACATTAGGGACATTTAAGTGACTCTTGGATAGACACATGGATGATAGTAAAATTAAGGGAATGTAGTTTGACTTAGAGTAGGATAAAAAGTCAGCACAAAATCAAGCCCCGAAGCCTTGTACTGTGCTGTACTGTTCAATGTTCTATGACAACAAGATCTGACACCAGGATCATAGTTTACAGAGCGGTGGTGATTCCTTCCCTCCTATATGGCTCTGAGATGTGGACTATCTAAGCAGACACCACAAGGTGCTAAATCAGTTCCACCGATGCTGCCTGTGTAAGATTCTGCAAATGTACTGGGAAGAGAGATGCACCAACACAAGCATCCTCGACCAAGCCAACATCCCCAGCATTGAAGCACTGACCACACTTCTTTGGCCACAATGGGCTGGGCATGTTGTCCACATGACTGACACGAGACATTTCAGCTTCGAGATGGCAGGTGAGCCCCAGGTGCTTCATGGGTACTTTCAAGGCCTTACTGGCGTAGTGCAACATTCCTACAGACACCTGGGAAGCACTGGCCCAATACTGTCCAAAATGGAGGAGGAGCGTCCAGGAAGGCTTTGAGCAACTCAAGAGTTGCCATCGGGAAAAAGTGTAAGCCAGGTGAAAACTCCAGGAGTACGCTGCCACACCAATGCCCCACCCATCCCTCCCTGCAACCATCTTTTGCTCCAAGTGTAACAGAGCCTGCGGAAGTTGCATCAATCTCTACAGCCACCTATGGACCTCACCCTGAGAGTGGATGAGAGTCAGCCTTGTCTGCAAGGGACTGCAATGTTGATGATGTGACAAGGGGTAACATTATCACATCTGTAGGTTTGACTTGACTATTTCTTTCAATTCCTAATTTTGAGAATTGATGACCTTTTCCTTGATTATTGACAAAACTGACCTTAAACTTTCAAACATTAAATAAGCCCTTCAAGTTCCTAACCAAATACTTTTGGTCTGGAATTTTCAAACTAAAAATCTATTCCTAACTGTTCTAAACTAATTCCTTTCCCCAGGAGAAACTGTTCTGACATTTGAACCCAGCCAGGTCTTCTGAAAACTGTACCCCACCCCTTATTGTCTTCCAAACTGTGACGTCACATAAGCAAAAGCCAATCCTTCATTCTTGTAAATCAAAACCAAGCTAATGCCATTCAATATTTTATGAGGCGACATGGATATGAATGAAGAAATGTTTCCTCATTTCAGATTTAATTGTCTATTCTATGTGCTGAGACTATGTCCCCTGGTTTTAGACTCCTCAATAAAGGAAAACATTCTCCCTGCATTGAGTCTGTCTAGTCCTGTTAGAATTTTATATATTTTAATGAGATCCCCTCTCATTCTTCTCACCCTAATGAATACAGGTCCAGTCAACTGATCTCTCCATATATGTCATCCCTGGTATCACCCTGATGAAACTTCACTGCACTCCTTGTGTGACAAGTGTATCTACTCTTAGATAGAGAGATCAAACTGGTCACAATATTTCAGGTAGAGTCTAACCAAGGCCCTATATAACTGTAATAAGACATCCCCCCATTACTAGGAGAAAGTGAGGACTGCAGACGCTGGAGATCAGAGCTTAAAAATGTGTTGCTGGAAAAAAAATCTTCTGAACATAGATCCTTCTGTAAACCAAGGCCAGCACACAATTTGCCTTCTTAATAGTTGGTGTACCTGCATGTTTACTTTTATTGACTGGTGTACAAAGACACCCAGATCCCTATGTACATCCACAATTCCCAAGAAATCACCATTTAATTAATCTTCTGCCTTTCTGTTTTTCACACCTAAGTGCATGACCTCACCTTTATCTATGTTATACTGGCCATGTATTTTAGTGAATTAGAATTAGAATTAGATTTTATTGTCACGTACATTCCAGTACAGGGATATAGGAGTACACTGAAAAGTATATAAAGTCAGCATTCCCAGTGCTGTCTTAGATACAAAGGTCGGGAGTGTGGTGCTGGAAAAGCACAGCAGGTCAGGTAGCATCCGAAGAGCAGGAGAATCAATGTTTCGGGCTTACCTGCTGCCTGACCTGCTGTGCTTTTCCAGCACTACACTCTTGACTCTGCTATCCAGCATCTGCAGTCCTCACTTTCTCCTGAGATTCAATATCTTAGGTATAAAATAGAAAATAAAGAAATAAGTTAGAAGTTCAACATTATAATTCTTCTTAAGAGTTTGGCTATGGCCCTGAATCCAGGCCTTTCCAATATGACACAGAGACTAACAGCAGCAGGGGGCAGTCGGCCAGCATCATTTCACCTCACTGCAACGCTCGTCATCATCTTGCCGCTACCAATCACGCCTCTGCCATGAGTTTGCGCTGGGCCACTGTCAGCAATGCAGCCACTGCTGAAGTTGCCTGGTCCTTTAGCGGGCACTGGGCCCAAACTTGCCCCCCTCCTCCAGCACCAGGAACCCATCCTCGACACCCCTCCTCCATCACCAGGAACCCATCCTCGCCCCACCCCCCTCCTCCAGCACCAGGAACTCGTCCTCGCACCCACTTCTCCAGCACCAGGAACCCATCCTCGCCTCTCTTCTCCATCACCAGGAACCCATCCTCACCTCTCTCCTCTACCACCAGGAACCCATCGTCGCCCCCCTCCTCCAGCACCAGGAACCCATCGTTGCCCCCCTCCT
>NC_057716.1:107616992-107619749 GCF_004010195.1 Chiloscyllium plagiosum
TCCACCACCAGCAACCCATCCTCGCCTCCCTCCTTCACCACCCAGATCCCATCCTCGCTCCTCTCTTCCACCACCCGGAACCCATCCTTGGCTCCCTCTTCCACCACCAGGAACCCATCCTCGCCCCTCTCTTCCACCACCCAGAACCCATTTTTGGCTCCCTCTTCCACCACCAGGAACCCATCCTCGCCTCCCTCCTCCACCACCTCGAACCCCTCGTCGCCCCTCTCCTCTACCACCCGGGACCCATCCTCGGCTCCCTCCTCCACCACCAGGAATCCATTCTTGCCTCCCCCCTCCACCACCTGGTACCCATCCTCGCCTCCCTCCTCCACCACCCGGAACCCATCCTCGGCTCCCTCCACCTCCAGGAACCCATTCTTGCCTCCCTCCTCCACCACCAGGAACCCATTCTTGCCTCTCCCCTCCACCACCTGGAACCCATCCTCGCCTCCCTCCTCCACCACCCGGAACCCATCCTCGGCTCCCTCCTCCACCACCAGGAACCCATCCTCACCCCTCTCCTCCACCACGAGGAACCCATCATAATTTTCTGTTTCGATGTGACAATCCTGAAACTGTAACAAACAAAGGGACGTCAGAAACATAAAGCCATGAACGCCTCCCTCCTCCACCACCCGGAGCCCATCCTTGCCTCTCTCCTCCACCACCAGGAACCCATCCTCACCCCTCTCCTCCACCACCCGGAACCCATCCTTGCCTCTTCCTCCACCTTCAGGAACCCATTCTCGCCTCCCTCCTCCACCACCCGGAACCCCTTTCCGGCACTCTCCTCCACCGCAGTCATGGAAGATGAGGAGTTGTCCCTCCGATTTGCACTGTGGTTTGTTTTGGCAATGGAGGAGGCCAAAGATGGTCACGTTAGAAAGGGAGTGGGAAGGGGAATTAAAGTGGGTGGTGACTGGGAGGTCCGATCAGCCACTATGGGCCCGGCTGTGATGCTCGGTGAACCATTCCCTAAGTTAACGTTCGGTCTCCCTGATGTAGAGAAGTCCACATTGGGAGCACCTGATGCAGTAAACTAGGTTAGAAGACAGGCTGGTGAACCTCTGTCTCACCTGGAAGGACTGTTTGGGGCTCTGGATGGAGGTGAGGGGGGCGCCTTTAGTATTCTCTGTGTGTGCCTAGTTGCAAAGTTTAAAAAAAATCATAAGTTGGCTTTATTCTGAGTCTTTAGTTACAGCTACTGTTTGCTTTCACGAAGAGACTTTAGACAAATCAAACAACCTGTTTGACAATTATGCTGAACATGTTGAAGTTGACGATGGTCTAAACATATTTTCCTATACTTCCACAGGAAACAAATCAAACAACATAACATTGGCTATTATCTATAGATTGTTCTCACTCCGTGATATTCTTTCTTTCAGAAAATGGACAACCTGAAGTTTGAAATTGGCGATTTTGACTTTGGTGATTTATTCGAAAATTATACAATTTCCTATGGTCCCAGTATTGATTCAGACACGTCGCCCTGTACTTCTGTCGTGAATGAGTCAATCAACACAGCTCTGGCTGTTATCTATAGCCTGGTGTGCTTCCTCGCTGTGACAGGGAATATTATTGTAATGATTGTCCTACTTTATAATCGACGGACCATCTCATCCACAGACATCTACCTGCTTCATCTGGCAGTGGCTGATTTGCTCTTTGCCGTGACCTTGCCTTTTTGGGCAGTGGATGCCGTATCCGGCTGGGTGTTTGGTGATGCCATGTGTAAAATTATCAGCATGTTACAGAAAGTTAACTTCTACAGCGGCTTTTTGTTTCTGGCTTGTATCAGTATTGATCACTATTTGGCAACTATCTACTCCAAACAGACATACAGATGGAACAGACCATTTCTGGCCTGTATTGCTGTTTGGTTGCTGGCCATTCTTCTGTCTATACCAGTTCTACACAAGGGCGAGTATACTCTACCTAATTCCAATAGAAAGGTTTGTTATATACTCGATGGTAAATTGACAGAAACATGGAAAATGAATATCAGGTTTTTGCATCATTTTATCGACTTTCTCATCGCACTCGTTGTCATAATTTTCTGTTTCGATGTTTCAATCCTGAAACTGTATCAAACAAAGGGACGTCAGAAACATAAAGCCATGAACGTCATCACAGTGGTGGTGCTGGCTTTTGTAATTTGTTGGCTACCGTACAATGTTACTATGTTCATTGACATACTGATGAGGACCAAACTCATTGCTGAAACTTGTGAGAAGCGTAATCATATTGATAGGGCTCTGGTTGGAAATCAAAGTTTAGGATTTCTGCACAGCTGTGTTAATCCATTTATATATGCATTCCTTTGGGTGAAATTCAGAAAGAACCTTATCAATCTCTTAGCTATGAAGTGAACTGTATAATTCATTGAAGAGCCACAGAATGAGAGATCAGTCTTCTGCTTCTCCACTTCAATTAATCAGTAAACTGACAACTGAGCTATTTAAAAATTAAATGTTTGAATAAAAGTGCTGTGTTGGGTTTTTGAGTATGAATAAAGTAAACAAGCTGTTTCTTGGATGGTTTGTTGTAATCCAATTCACAATGGTCAGAAATAAGGTTTGAGGTTTTCCAATACAAGTGGTTTGCGACCATTATCGTTCCAATCTCCTCTGCACTGTCAGCTTAATCTTCTGATTAATTACTTTCTACTTGTGATTATTCAGTGTCAGACTGTTCTCAAGGATCTGCTTTCTCTCCACAGATTTTGAGGAGAAAGTGAGGTCTGCAGATGCT
>NC_057716.1:107620249-107637761 GCF_004010195.1 Chiloscyllium plagiosum
GATTAGGAACGGTTTAGAGGAATTCTGGCAGATCGATAGCAAATGTCGCTGTATTAGTTTGGGTTATCTGGTTGGTATGGACAAATTGGACTGAAATGACGTTTTCCGTGGTGTAAATTTCTGAGATGTTACGAACCTAGGATGGGGAGTTTCAAGACTAGCAGGGACATTCTTACAGTGAGAAGGCAGAGATATAAAGAAGGCATGACAAGTAAACGTTTTGCACAAAACGTGGTATGCATGTAGAATAAACATCGTGAGGAAGTAGAGTCATAGACATGTACAGCATGGAAACAGACCCTACGGTCCAACCCGTCCATGCTGACTAGATATCCCAACCCCATCTAGTCCCACCTGCTTGCACCCGGCCCAGAGTCCTCCAAACCCTTCCTATTCATATAACCATCCAAATGCGTTCTTTAAATATTGCAATTGTACCAGCCTCCACCACATCCTCTGGCAGCTCATTCCACAAATGTACCACCCTCTGCGTGAAAATGTTGCCCCTTAGGTCTCTTTTATATCTTTCCCCTCTCACCCTAAACCTATGCCCTCCAGTTCTGGACTCCCCGACCCCAGGAAAAAGTCTTTGTCCATTTATCCTATCCATTCCCCTCATAATTTTGTAAACTTCTATAAGGTCACCCCTCAGCCTCCGACGCTCCAGGGAAAACAGCCCCCCTGTTCAATCCCTCTCTGTAGCTCAGATCCTCATACCCTGGCAACATCCTTGGATATCTTTTTTGAACCCCTTCAAGGTTCATAACATCTTTCCGATAGAAAAGAGACCAGAATTGCACGCAATGTTCCAACAGTGGCCTAACCAATGTCCTGTACAGCCGCAGCATGACCTCCCAGCTCCTGTATTAAATACTCTGACCAATAAAGGAAAGCATACCAAACGCCTTCTTCACTAACCTGTCTACCTGCAACTCCACTTTCAAGGAGCTATGAACCTGTACTCCAAGGTCTCTTTGTTCATCCACACTCCCTCGGACCTTACCATTAAGTGTATAAATCCTGCTAAGATTTGCTTTCTCAAAATGCAGCACCTCGCATTTTTCTGAATTAAACTCCATCTGCCACTTCTCAGCCCACTGCTCCATCTGGTCCAGATCCTGTTGTAATCTGAGGTAACGCTCTTCGTTGTCCACTACACTTCCAATTAGTGTATGTGGGTACAATTACAATTTTTAAAGACGTCACGATACATACATGAATAGGGAAGATAAGAAGAAACATGAAACAGGGGCAGGCACGTCGGACTACTTTGCTTTGGGATTCTGTTCAGCATGGACTAGTTGGACCAAATGGTCAGGGTGCAAGCTCTATGCCGCTGTGATTCTTTGACCGTGGCACAAATTCTTTGTACTGCTTCCTCCATTGCAGCTTTAATTATACATTTACTTGTAAGTGTTGAGTTCCAAAATGGAGATCCTGCACAGATTCACAAAGATCACACACAGTGATAAATCACTTCTCTTATCAGATCGTGTCATCTTGAAATGTCTGAAGTTTTATCAGGAACAGAGTTTCTTTTTAAATTTGAGGTTTCATAATCATCAAAGTGATGCAGTGGTGTATTGCGTGAACAACTGATCTGACTGAGTGTGCAGAAACCAGTCTGATGGTGATGAAAATGAAAATATGCTGTGTACCTGACATAGTATCGTGTGACGATCAAATAACTGTATCAGAGAGGCAAGGAACATTTGAACAGGAATACATGCTACAAGTAAGCAATTGTCTGGAAAATTGCAATTAATGTCCGTTACGGCAGAGAAATTATACATAAATTTCGTTGAATTTTTAGTATAGGATAAAATTAATTGTTCCTGCAGGCGCATTGTATACATGCTCTGTCCAAGTAAAACAGCGGTCAGATACAAAGCAAGATCTCTGAACGTTCCCCGGTAAAACAATCCATGTCAGGTTACAGAGGAAAACTCCACCTGCACTATCGGTCTCAAGCATCCCCAGGAAAGGTACAGCACATGGTTAGATAAAATTTCAGATTCTTTTGCTTTGGAGTACCAATCATTCGCAAGGTAAGCGCTTGCTCTAAACTTTTCAAATGGCAAGGAGTGTGTCTTTATGATGCAAAATGAGTTCTGTGCGGTGTCATCAAAGGCACTGCAGTGCAGGAACAAGAAAGAAGGAGATATTTTGAGACGAAATAGTAAAGTGTTCAACACGTTAAAACTGGTCAGAAACTTCTGAATATGCTCAGACACTTGCACCCATAAGAAGTGGTCACCCGGCGAAATATGGGATTCAGAGAACCTCAATGTCCAGGAGAGAAACATAACTGCAGGAAATGTCATAGTCTGCATAAACTGGATCTCTCCTTTCTGGAACAAGAGTGACTGTGTCCCATGCTGGATAGGAAGATTAGTGAAATAACATATTTGTGTAGGTGTTCAAAACATAGCTTAGGGGTGTGCGTGCAAAGTGCAAATGCGTGATAATCTAGTAGTTTACTGAGCGTATCTAGATTTCCTACTTTTGAAACTTGCGGTGGAGAGGATTCATCGGAGGAATGCAGACACAGACACATCAGAGACAGCAGGAAACGAGTTATCTGAATAGAAAGAGAGGGAGAAGAGTGGGCATGCAGTATTGGCATTATGTGCTTTCATTAGAGGAACACGCTGCAGTTTCTACACTTATAAACATATCCTCCGCGTGCTCTGTTAACAGCCCTGCCGCAAGGGTTAAGAATATCACAGAACAGCCGCAGGAAATTCTGCTGGAGCAGAATCAAACGGCAGAGGTAATGCCCATGCTCCTCGCAATGATCACGATCGGATGCTGGGGATGTTATTAATAAGCGAAAATTTGAGACAGCTCGCAACAAGGTTGAAACGCAGAAACTGTAACAGAGTGAACTCAGATTTACTGACAGTCCAACGTGATCGTGATGATCGGAACAAGCATTGAGTCATTGAAATGTGGGTAGAAATCGTACTTGTGAGGCAGGCAGCATTGTTCTGAGGCAGTGGAACCAGCTCTAGAGCAGTTTGGACCTCAACAAGATGGAAAGATTACATCTTGACAGGACTACAGTGAACATTGTCACAAATAGGTTTTGGACTGCTGTTGGGAAGTTAATAAATTAGATTGGAAATGGCCTGGGAATGTTAGAAAGATCTTGGCTTCAAGAGAAGGCTGCATTCATATTTTGTCCTTCCCCTAATCAGTTTTCGGTTCTTCCTTTACTGGTTACTGAATTGCCCCCAACCCTCAGACTTGCCTTTCCTTCTGGCACGACGAGATACCATTTCATTTGATGTATTGCAATGCAATGTGTAACTTTTTAACCATCACAGCAGCTGGTAACATTTACAGCAACTAGTAACATTTGCAGCATAATATAACATGAAACACTATGATAGAGCATTTAGAAAACAAGATTTACGAAAAAAGGAAAGAAGTGAATCGACAACATGAAATTTTTAAATACGTGAGTAACAAATTGAAAACGAAAATTTGCAGGACAATATGCCGCATGTCACGAAGGTCATTGGGTGATCAGGAAATGGAATTTTCTGGGAAAACGAACCAGGAGGGTGGAAGGAACTTAAACAATGTAAATGCATGGAGTTTCCAATCTGGTGTCTGGCCGATGAGACAGTGGAATACCAGGCTTCAGAGGTAACAATGGAATGAATGACTATCTCACCAATTAAAAGCTGAGGCGCGGATGTGTTTAGCAGCTGTGTTGCGGATGGAAACAGTAATTGCTGGTGATGATGCAAGTGTCTTTTTAATTTATGTCAGCTTGAAATATGAAGTCACAAGCAAACAGGATTTATTCAGAATCAGTTCATGCTGAATCGATGGAGTTAATGAGAGACACAGAACGTTTTTGTGGAAAACCTGAGGATTTTGGCTCATCGAAACCCAGGCCAAGCTTCGGGTTCCTTCTGTTACGGAGCCCTTTGAATGGGCCTCGGATTCCCTCATCAATAAGCAGCTGTTTCATGGATAGAAATGAATATCTAAAACGAGTGATACCGTTAGGTTAGGGAAGCAAAATAGGAACAAACGGATCACAGTATTGCAGAGAAAGCATTTCAAATCAAAAGACAGACTATTTTTACAGAATGCTATTTAATTTATTTAAGCAATATCTTTTCTTTTAACTTGTGTCAGATGTGTGGATCAGTGAATTCAGTGAGGAAGAGTAGACAGGAGACTGTCGTTGCGTTTCCCACTCTGGCGTGCTGTGATCAATTATACTTGCCTCCAGGTCATTTATGTTTGGATCTGATTCACTCACTGAGAATGGATTGCTGGGGACAAATTGATATTTTGGTATGCCTGATACGTCTTGTGGTTATGCTTTTGTGGTTCGGATATCGACTAAGGGTTGTTCATTGCAAACAATATTTTGCTCTGACTTTACTCCCTCAATCTCTTTCGTTTTGCTCCTCAGGTGGAGTCATTCGCAGCCTGTTAGGAAAGGAATGACACCATGTTGAGACTCTCTTTCTCATTTCGATTCCTTCCGCACGTGGCCTCCTCATTCTATTACCTACTGTATGTAATGTTGGATCTCAGTTAGATTTATTCATCCATTGAATTATTTTCCTAACTGGGTATTTCACGACATACTTTAACTGGGCTCTGAACTTATTCTGTGTCACCACATAAATAAATGCATTTGTGCAGCAATTGAGGTTCCGCAACATATATGCGAATTGTTCAAAGAGATAAAAAGCAGCAGAATCTAAGGAATAACCGGCTTGAAATAAATATGGAATATACACCAACCAGAGAAGTATGAAGCTGGCGGATATGGCAAAGAGTAAAGCCACGGAATTCCGTGGCTCTCTATCTCTGAGTCATTCTCTGTCTTTCTCTGACCCCACAGTCTCTTACGAACCTCAACAGTCTCAAAGATATGTCTCACTGTCAGAACGTTGAGAAAAAGAACGAAAGTGAATGGGGGAAATGGTGTTAGAAATTGTGCAAAATATTTAAAGCTTGCTCACCGACGGTCTTTAAAATAACTGGACTTGGTATAACAGTACCATGAAATATTGTTGCTGACATTTCCAGGTCTAAATTGAAAGTAGAAAGGAATGTTCTTTAAAGAAAAGAAAATGCAGATCGTAGCTAGAAGGCTCATTGCAGTTTTCTCTGTGCAATACTTAATTTTCATCTGATGAAAACAAATGGCGACCAATCGATCAAAAGTAAAAGCAGCAGTGAACCAGACAGAACAGTCAATGGTCAAACCACTCAGGACATGGATGAAACTGCAAACAGGAGTGATGTCCAGGAAACACTTTGGATAATAATAGGAACGAAATCGGTAAAGTACTGTATCAAAAACAATGAAGAGGAGATCACACGTTGCCATGGCCACCAGATAGCGAGTGGTGCATTTGGATAGATCACAGTTGCGCCAAGTCAGCACTGCAATCACCAAGACACTAACTGTAAGAATGAGAAAAGGGAAAAAAAAACGGAACTTAAAGTTACTGATAAAAAATTGTCCGCGCCTGAGCTCAGTCCGTAAGAGATTTTTGCACAAAGGTAATTTTTATTCCATATCACCTGAAGTTTAATGAGTCTGAACTCTTGAAATAATAATGATTTCTCTGGAGATCTGTAGGTCATCTTGTGGTGCAGGTTCTAAGTTTCCTCAGTGAGATGGAAAATATATTCACACATGTTTTGTCGCCATGGTTCGTAACAACAACAGTGAGCTTCCGATGAAGTGCCAGTGTTCTGTCCCGCTTTCTGCTTATATACAAAATGCACTGCATGGACTGCAACAAATACTGCATAAAACCGACTGGCATTTAACTAACCACCAGGATACACCAGGACCAATTAGACACCAAAAGATATGAACAACTCTCACCGGTATTCTTATACAGAGATGATGAGTGGCACCATTTCGACATGGAGAGTATATCCATCCTGGGACAGGCTAACCTCGACATTCATGGGAATTTCTAGATGCGTGGCATTGAAACCAGAACTCCATCAAGAAACAAATCGATTGGACCCCACTTACCAAACAATCTGAAAAAGAACTAGAATTGATATCACCCACCACCACAGACAAAGAAACATAAATAGTAAACGGGATAGAAAACCAACGCTCCAACAGAGGCTCACTTATGGTATTAACTGGCAGGGTGCGACGAAACGTCTGAGAATAAACCTATCAAATCAGCGAACAAGCTTTCATTCTGAAATGATTCCTTGCCACTTTGAAAAGGCATAGAGAAAGATATGGTCTCGTATTTTGTGATTTATTGATGTAGGCAGTGTTTGATTTCTTCTGCTTTATTGATTAGTCTGACTGGCTGGATATTTCCATAAAACCATAACATGCACAAATAGACACCCGCAATCATTCAAAACATGAATAGGAAACACCAAATTCTAACATGGTTTGCAAAATTCTTGCATTTGGTTTTGGAGCCATCATAGTTGAGATTACGTCTAGAATTGTACATCCACACTATATAAACGACAGTATAGATCACTGAACCACTCTGCACTGCCCAGGAATGGATGGCCTCCATGATATAAACAAACCCGTGAAAACCCGCATTTGAACATCCTGACAACCTGAACGATGTTGATTTTCAGCATATCACGCTGAAAAGCCAATCACGACGTCACAGGTTGGATACCCAACACAATCAGACGAACTTGGCTATTTGGCATGGACTCCCGCAACCCGTCCAATTCGGTACACCAAACCTCCCACACAAATAAAACCTGATTGCATGCAATGGTCATTGCAATGCTCTGGTTTGGGAAAAAAGAGACTTTATCTTGTCTGAAGCAAAGCGTCCTGCATCATGTCAGATGTCCTGCACCTGTGCTCCTCTTCTGGGCCCTTTTCTTGTAAACAGAGATCCTTATCTCATATTCAGAGCGCACTTTGTTTCAAAGATACTCCATCGTTTATCCAGCATTCTCCATAGAGATCAGCAGAATTATTTTACAGCCTTTTTTACGAGAACCAAACATTGTACAAACTGATTGGCAACAGAGATTGACTCTCTGGATTATGGCCAATGCTAAAGATTGGGGAGATGATGGTCTAATGACGTTATCACTACACTGTTAACACAGTGTTATGGTCCTGGCCAGACCACATAACACATTACAGGAAGGGAACCAGAACCTAAATTTTCCAGTTGTTTTCAACAGATGTCAGGTGAATATTCCAGGTGCGAAGCAGTTGGACAAACCACTTGGGTTTAATCAAAACAGAATTTGTTTACTCACAGACAAAAACAAAACCCAGAAATATTTGAAAACACAACTGACACTAAAACCTAAGTTAATGAAGAGCTGTTCCCATTTCCTGCAACACCCCATAACCATACGCCTTTGTAAAATGGTAAATTCAAACACAGGATTTTACAGGAGAGAGAAGTCAGAAACAGACAGGATCAGCATGGAGCTGCTTCTTTGGGGCAATTTAAAGTTAACCCTAAACGAGAAAACATCCTGAACGTAGCCGCTCCCCTTTCATTGCACACGTGTTTAAAAAAACACTGAAAGCATTTTCTCATTTTTGACTTCAGCAGCGTCGATTCACCATGGTTTAAGGCCAGTTCAGACATTACAGCACATCTGTCTTTATGACATCCCTCGAAAAATAACCAAAATAGCATAATCTTATTAAATAAGCAACAAATTCACGGTTCTCCACTCAAGACAGAACCGAAACATCAATATCCAAGCTGCCTTCCTTTTTAAATCCCTTAACTTTCGATTGTTGGTGCACGACAATACAAATACATTACATTGACAGTCACCATGTAAACATGCGATATTTCATTCTATTTCAAGCACGTTACTGCTGCCAGCAGACACTTCCAATTGTCATCCAAGTCTTCACAATATATTGGTTATCAGTTTTTCACGTCCTGCCACGTGCACAATTTTCAAATTAAGTGGCTGCAAGACCAAGATCCATCTAGATAGACTGGCATTTTTGACGTTATTTCTCTCTACAATCTTCAGTGTGTTATGATCAGAGTATAAGATTGTCTCAGATCGATTACTGGTAACACTAACGTTGAAATGCTGTAATGCCAACCCTCACCTCAAAGTCTCCTTTTCAACTGTCGAATATTTCTGCTGTTGAATGTTCAATATCCTGAAGAAATACGCGATAGATTTTATTATTTTCTCCTGTATTCCAGAACGAATACTGCACAGACTCCCAAATCAATTGGATAGATAGACATCTGGAAAGGCTTTGCGAACTGAGATAGAGCTAACACTGAGGCAGTGGTGACAGAGATTTCAGGATGTCAAATATATTCTGACAGTCCGCTGTCCACTGAATCTTCGTGACTTGCTTCTGCAACTCACTGAGTATACCAGACATACAACTAAAATTTGGAACGACCTTCTGAATAAATCCATTCAATCCCAGGAATGGTGGCACGGTTCCTTTTGTCCATGGTAAGCGAAACTAGCAAACTACCTTTATGTTTGCAGCCCATGAGGTCTTTTGTCCAAGTTTAATAGCATGGCAAAGCATTTGACTTGGACTTTGACAAATGCACTCTGAGCCAGGTTTATCAGCAAGACTGCCTCCCATAGTCGATTGAATAATTCTGATAAATTTTGCCAATATTTCTTCGTGTGTAACTAAAAGTCACCAGGTCGTCGATATAAATTGCACAACGGTGCAATCCGGCAATGACCTTGTTGGTTTGTCTTTGAAATGCGGCTGGCGCATTTTCCATGACAAATGCCATGAATTTAAATTGATATAGTTCCTTCAGCGTTACGAGAGACAAAATCGTCTCCACTCTTTCTGACGATGTTACCTACCAGTGTCCTCTGAGCATGTCCAACTTATAAATATAAGTTGCTTGTTCCCTCCATTAAATACAGCATTCCGCAAGGGTGTCGGATACGGATCAGACTTTCCAAATTCATTGATTTTGTAATAGACAACACATACCCATTTCGTACCATCTGGTTTTGGCAACATTACGACGGACGAGCTCCAGTGACTAACTCAATTCGATTATGTTCACTTGAAGCATGCGTTCAATCTCTTTTTGAAATTCTGCCAAATTTGAGGTTTACGCTGATACAGATGTTGCATTATCAGAACAGCATTTCCGATTTCTTCATAATGCATAATTAAGTTAGTATTTCCCAGGTTATTTCCACATATCTCCCCATTTGATATCAAAAGTTACTTCAGGTCATTTTGATTTTACTCTGAAGGTTGATTCAATAAGTTTGAAATCAATGCTTAACAATATCCACGTTTTCCAATTTAATTTGTGAAATGTCTATTTCAGAATCCTCTGATCTTGGTTCTTTCTTCTCCTTTCGACTTGATAAGTTCCACTAAACCCTACTTTTAACGGTGTACCTGTCACTGGATGGAAAACTAATACGTAATCTCCAATAGCAAAATGGTGAGTTTTTGATTAATTGTCTGCTTCCTGTTTCGTTACATGCTGTGACACCTTTTAATACCGTTGAGCCAACTCCTCCCATCTTCTTAGTCATTCCAGAAAGTTTGACACTTTGTTCAAATATATGGTGTCTGAATTAAGATTTACAAATTTCTCCTTAATTAATTTTAACGTCCCTCTCGCTTCATGCCCAAACACTAATGCAAATGAATGATCATTTGGTTCATCTCTGATGGCAAAATTTACAAACATAATTTCTTTCTCACAATCATCTGGACTGACTTAACAGTACGCCTTCAGTGTGTTCATTCATGTTTGATGCCAACTTTCGAGCGTTCTCTGCAATTCTGTTTGTCATGTAACAGATTTGAATTACTCCGTTCCAAACAGTCCGTAACTTCTTTGAATAATTCTAATGCAAAGTTTGACCATTAATCTGATTATTGCTCACTTGGTATTCCATGTCTATTGAAAAATTTGAGTAAATCCTCCACAATCCTTTTAGCTGTAACATTTTGCATGGAATGGATTCTGGAAATCTAGTGGGCATTCACTATTGTTAACAAATACGGAATTGCACTTTTTGTTTTAGGTACGAGTCCTCTGCAATCAATTAAGACACTTGGAAAAGGTTTCTCAAAAGCAGGAATAGTTATTAAAGATACGGGTTTTATTACTGTGTGTGGTTTTTCAATTAGCTGACATGTATGGCATATCTGGAAAAAATTCAATTGCATCCTTGTGCAGACCAGGCAAGAAAAAAAAGATGTTTTTGCATTTTAGCTTGAGTTTCCTTAACTCTAAATGACCGTCTACTAGCACTGCATGTGCTACCTCAATATCTCCTCGAAAAGTCACTGCCAATACAATTTGATGTATTTCTGCCCATTTCTCATCTGCCTGAATATATGATGGTCTACATTTCCTCAAAAGGCATATTTTAACACACTCATACTCAAACACATTCACAATATATCTGTGTATGGTTTTATGATAAATTGCTTTAGTTTTTGATTTTCCTGCTGCAACTCAGTTAATTGCTGTGAGATACAAATGTCTATGTTGTTATCCATCTGCTCCTGTCAAACAGGGTCTCTGTGAATTCACCTTCAAATTCCTTATTTCTCCTCTTTGATCTCTCCTGCTCAACTGCTGACTTTGTGAAATCGTTATCACACAGTCATGAAAATGCTTCAATATGCTTCTAGAATAGATTAGTTGCCTGATTTTCCACTCATTTTTGAACCACAGTAGGTAGCGCTCTTACCTGTGAGGCAGATGTATCATTAGCCAGGACAAATTGCACGCCTGGAGTTCAGCAAATGTCCAGTACTCCTGCCACGACTATTCCACGTTTCAGTGACTCCCAAACCTCATTCTGCATAGCTGAATACTTCTTGTCTCACCGTGAAATACTTTTAATAGCATTTTTTTCTGGTAATGGCCTTTTAGAGGTCCATCTGTACTCAAGTTTCAAAATCAAAGGTTGATACGATCTTGTGTCTCTTCATATTGTAATCTCTTCACCTGCTCCTCCTGGCCTCTGCGAGTAAACTTGCCTTCGCAGGTATATGATTTAAGAAGATCTGCCACTTCCGCCTGAACCAACCTACATCCAGGTTGTACATTCTGGTGGAGATTGTTCGCCTCCATTGTGCTTTCTGTTTGCGTTCCAACAAAACTGGCTTATCCTGTTTTCCTACATCTGTCTTCCCAGTGTTTTTCCTAACCCACAAACGCAGCGAATTCTCCTGCCCTGCTTCATTGTAGTGAAACCACCGGAGCTTTATAATTTATCTTTCTGCTTCAAGGGTTTCCTTTTCGCCATGTGGTAAGTTATGCTTACGATCTTCACAGTGATCTATTTTCCTTTACCATATGAGGATTTCTCTTTACTCCCAATCCTATGCCTCATTGACTGAAATTGATGTTGGAAGCTGAAGTTCGATTTATGAAACAACTCATAAACATCAGCCAATTTAGCCGCTAATCTTGACGTTTTAACGCTCTGTTCTTTCATATGACTTCTCATTACCTTAGGAAGTGAATTTTTGAACTCTTCCAAAATAATCGTCTCTCGTAAAGCACCAGAGATTTGTTGCATTTTGATAGCCTTACCCGTCTATCAAAATTATTTTGGTTGATCCTTTCAAACCTAGTGCAGGTGTGACCAGGTACGCTCGTGAGATTTCTGGAACATTATCTGTAGGCGTCTGGTCCAAGATCACATGCAATTAAATTGGCTTTCTTCACCCTCTCATACACACCGGATACCTAGTCTGATAATGATGCAAATACTTCACTCCCTCTATTTATCAGTTATGTTTGGATCAACAAAACCCACATGGCCACTGCCACTGCAACTCAGTTAATTGCTCTGAGATAGAAATGTCTATCTTCAGCCACCTTCTCAAATAAGAACAATAAAGGCTTCGACATCCTTCTCATAAAGTTTAGACAATGCCTGAATGTATTTAAACAGATGCTTACCAGGACTTTGGCTACCGTGCGTTTCCTCAACTTCATTCTCTTCCACCTGAAGCTTACCTTCAGCCTTCATCTCAATCCATTTAAACTGGCTTTCTTATCTAAGTGACAATTTATGATGTTCAAACACCCACCCGCCCAATTGCTACCTTTGCTGTGTCTCATTTTCTCTTTCTTCTCTCTCATTTTCTTTTAGTACTGCTAAAGTAATTCTACCTTTCATGTTTGGTCTACTAGGTTTTGTTATTTTGCTTACCTCTGTTTCTAATCATAATTCATGCCGTTTCATTTATTTTTCTTTTCATTTTTCTTTTGTCTTTAACTCAAGCTGCGTCATTTTTAATTGCTTAACTAGTAATTCCAACATTATTGCTTCGTTTACATTCGTGAAACACACAAAAAGCACTTCTTCCACCGTCCTAAAACTCTGAGTAAATAGAAGAGGCATTACTAAAACAAGCACTGTTTGGAACAACCAAATTTACGACGAGGATGAAAATCCATGAACATCTACTACTTGCTGCCTTCTAGTCCTCTAATCCTCATCCCAAATCCGAACAATAGAACAAATACTGGAAGCTACAAATAAGGGGAAGAAATGGAGGCGACAGTCAGAGCAGGGTTCCCCTGTGGCCGTTCCCCTCAGTAATAACTATACCCCTTTGGTTACTGCTGGTCTAGACGGCCGACCAGCAGAAAGTCAGAGTTGTCAGATCTCTGGAACTGAGCCTGGCGCTGTGGCTCAGAAGATAAGGGGGGAAAATAGAAAAGCGCTTGTGTTACTGTATTCAGTAGTTCAACGGATTGACAGGAGATTTTATGGTCAGTAATGGGGTTCCCAGAAGATATTCTTCCTACGCAGTTCCAGGGTCCAGGATGTCACCAATCGGGTTTTCAGGACTCTGAAGGGGGAAGGTGAGCAACCAGAAATCGTGTTACGTATTGACTGCAATGTCATAGCCAGGAAAGAGATTGAGGATTTGAAAAGTGACTACAGAGAGCGAGGTTGAAAGCTGAAAAGCAGGACGAGTAGAGTAGTGATGTCGGGTTTGCTATCACTGCCACTAGATAGAGAGGTGAGGAAGAGTCAGCGAATGCAACTTAACACGTGGCTGCGAGGCTGGTGCAGGAGAGAAGCCTTCATAGACTTAGATCATTGGGAAACCTTCGGGGGAAGGTTGAATCTGTACATGAATGACAGGCTGCACCTAAACTGGAGGGTCGCAGCTGTCCTGGGAGGGAGATTTGGTTGTGTGTTTCGGGAATATTTAAACTAGATTGGGTGGAAATCAGAGCCACTGACAGGACGTAGTGAATGCATTGGTAAGGTTTCCCACGCGATGAAACAAAGGGCTTGGTTTAAGTGTGTCTGTTTTAACGCAAGGAGTATCAGAAAAACGATTGATGAACTGAGAGCATGGATCAGAACCTGAGTCTATGAGGCTGTGGCCATAAGCAGACATAGGTTTCACAGGTACACGAATGGTTTCTTGATGTTCCAGAGTTTAGAACGTTTAGAAAGAACATCGAGGATGGAAAAAAAAAAGACGGTGTAGCATTGCTATTCAGATTGTGGAAAAATGCAGCTGTAGCAGAATTGTTGTCATGGGTGAATTCAACTTTCCAAATATCGACTGGAACTTTCTGAGAGCAGATGGTTTGGTTGGTTTGGCAAGACTTAGGATGCATAGAAGAAGGGTAGCAAAATGCAGGGGATGGGGACAATCGAAATGTGGAGCTGTTTTAAGGAAATGATTGCATTCATTGCTAAGGAGAATACGGATGCTTCCGTGGCGATGAAACGAGATAGTTCGCTTGAGGCAAGGAAGGAGTACAGATTAACTAGGAAGGATTTTAAAAAAGAGTTGAGAAGAGAAAAGAGAGGATATACGCGGTCATTAGCAAGTAGAATAAAGGAGAACGTTACATCTTTCTCTCGGTATGTGAGAAACAAAAGGATGACGAGAGTAGGAACAGGGCGAGTCAAAGTAGAATTGGGAAGCTGTGTGTGGACCCTGTGGAGATCGGAGATGCGCTAAACGAATATTTCTCATTGGTTTTCACTCAATAAAAAGAGAATGTTGTAGAGCAGAAGAATGTGATATGAGATGTTAGACTAGAAAGGATCGAGCTTAGTAAGGAAGCGGTATCTCATTTCTGGAAGGACTGAAAGTAGACAAGTGCCCTGCTCTCAAAGGGATTTATCTGAGGATTCTCTGCGACGCTAGGGAGGAGATGACAGAGTCTTTGGCTTTGATTTTTCAGTCGTCATTGTCTGCAGGTTCAGTACCAGAGGACTGGAGGTTTGCAAATGCTGTGCGCTTGTTCAAGAAGGGCAGTAGAGATGACCCGGGTAATTACAGACCAGTAAGCCTTCTCTCTGTTGTAGGAAAGGTGTTGGAAAGGATTATTAGAGATATGATTTATACGCATCTCACAAGCAACAATTTCATGTCAGATCGTCAACATGGTTTCGTCAAGGGCAGGTCATATCTCACAAACCTCGTTGAGGTTTTTTGAGAAGGTGACCGAACATGTTAATGCGGGTAGTTAATGTGGTGCACACAAGGACGTCAGTGAAGCCTTTGATTAGGCTCCATCTGGTAAGCTGTTGCAGAAAATGCGGAGGCATGGGATTGAGTGGGATGTAGCAATTTTGATTAGGAATTGGCTTTCTGTAAAACGGCAGCGAATGTGGTTTGATGGAAAGTATTCATCCTGGAGTCTGGTTACAAGTGATGTGCAACAAAGATCTGTTTTGGTACCACTACTGTTTGTCAATTTAAAAATGACTAAGATGGGGGCATAGGGGGATGTATTAGTAAGGTTGCAGACGATCCTAAAATCGGTTGAGTAGTGGACTTTGCGGAAGAATGTTGCAGGTTGCAGGGGGACTTGAATAAACTGCAGAATTGGTCTGAGAGGTGGCAAATGAAGGTCAATACAGATAAATGTGATGTGATTCATTTTGGGAAGAATAACAGGAAGACAGAATAGTGGGACAATGGAAAGATACTTCTTAGTGTGGATGTGCAAATTTTGGATTCCAAGTACATTGATCCCTGAAGGTTGCCACCCAGGTTGATCGTACTTTTAAGAAGGCATACGGTGTGTTCGGTTTTATTGGTAGATGGATTACGTTCTGGAGCTGTAATGTAATGCTGCAACTATGCAAAATGCTAGTGTGGTCACACTTGTAATATTGTGTACCGTTCTGGTCTCCACATTACAGGAAGGATGTGGAAGCATTGGAAATGGTGCAGAGGATATTTACCAGGATGTTCCCTGTTCTGGAGAGGTCTAATGAGGAAAGGCTGAGACTTGAGGCTGTTCTCATTGGAGAGAAGAAGGCTAAGAGGGGATTTGATAGAGACATACAAGAGTCTTACAAGGATTAGGTAGGATAGACAGTGAAAGTTTTTTTCCTAGGATGATGACGTCAGCTTGTACGAGGGGGCATAACTACAAACTGAGGAGTGATATATTTAAATCAGAGGTCAGAGGCAAGTTCTTTACTCAGAGAGTGGTAAGAGTGTGGAATGCCCTGCCTGTCAATGTAGTTAACTCAGCCACATAAGGGGCATTTAAACAGTCTTTGGAATAAGCATATGGATGATGATGTGATAGTGTAAGGAGATTGGCTTAGATTAGTTCATAGGTCGACGCAACATCGAGTGTCAAACGGGCTGTTTTGTGCTGTATTGTTCTATGTTCTATGCTCTATGTTCAGCTTACCAATGTCTGCATCTGGTTTTGTGTTTTACTCCCAGAACTGCTGTTAACAACTACTTTGAGTTTGCGTTGGAGAGATGAAAAACAGACTGGGTGACTCCTTTGCAAGAGTCTGCAAAAATGACCCTGAGCTTCCTGTTGCCCACCAATTCAACACACCATGATGTTTCCCTGGCCAACATATCTGTTTCAGGCTTGCTGCACGGACGCTCAGCCCAAGCTGGAAGAGCAGCATCTCATTTTTCACTTAGGGATCGTCCAGCCCTCTAGACTCAATTAATAATTTTAGGGCCTGACCACCTTCTCCCATGTCCTTACCCCAATCCCTACATACCAGACTTTGTCGTCACATGGGCTGTTATCACAAACAACTATTGTCAGCTACTGATTCTCTCAGGCTGTCCTTTACCCGTTCCTTTGTCAGCCCATCTGCTGTTTTCTTTCTCTCTGGACACCATCCCCACCTATCATTTACTCCTCCCCCCTCCCTCTATCCCATCTTTAGCATGTATACCAACCCTCTCTGAGCTACAATCAGCTATGAAGAAGTGTCACTGAACCTGCAATATTAGCTGTACTTTCTCTCCACAGATGCTGCCAGACTTGCTGAGTTTTACCAGCAATTTGTGTAATTCATTTTTTTTATCCTTTGGTCATTTCACTTTAACACTCCACCGGCAGCAGTAAATCTGGCATACCACAAGTTATAGGAACATTTTATACAGAACAACAAGTTTTGGAAGGGAGCCCAGGTAAGAAAATCATAGTATATAAACCTAAAACTATTTTTAAAAACTCTCAGAATGACTTGCACCTATTGGGACAAAAGGTAGTAATAATGGGAATGAGCTGTTTATGCCATTATAAGCAACAATATCTGTGCTGATGAATAAATGAAATAATGTATTATATATTCAAAATTGTGAAAGCAATTTTGGAATTGCTGGTATCCATTCCCCACCTGTTGTAGTTATATTTTATATGTTCTGTCATCTTGTTGATTATTATCAACCAAGAGACTTATTTGGACATGTCATTCAACGGTACCACATCAGCATGTTCAGACTGTTCCCATATTGCTTCATATGGTAATGCTCCCAACACAGTTTGTGTCCATTTTACATTTGCTTCATCCATTATACTAATGCCACACGCAGTCTGTAGTGAAGACAAAGAGTTCTATTCTAGTTTTGGAGAGATCTAAAAAATGGGGAAGTGTAAGAGGAACAGAAGAAAAGTACCAGTTCCCAAAGTTCCTAGTAATTATGTCTGATCAAATGTTGCTGTACTTACTGTTATCATGCAAGAATCTTCCTTGCTATCTCAGTACAGAGCATCTTCTGTAGATACGCTATGTGATATATTCACGACCACTAATAACAGCTCGTCCCCAGACAAAGCAAAGACAAAGGAGGATAAAGAACGCTAATATACTAGCAAGTTCTGATAGTTGGCAAATACCCCAGCAGCAGTCATCTGGGAAATTAACACTTATGTTTCACTATGTAATTGTTGGGCAACATAAATCAACAAACATAAAAATTCAGAATCTTCTAATAAAGAAATTATTTTATAGAATTTATGTGTCACTTTTCAACATCGCAAAATGATATGATTTTAAGTTTAAATATTAGACTTACTAAAATGTTGTTGTAAAACTTATCCATGATCAAATGGTACATGGAAGTTTTATTATAGTGTCATATTTCTTAAATAGTCAGAGACCAGCTTAACAAATGTAAGCTTGCAGATTTCTGTTTACCATTATCGCATACTTACATTTGCCAGAACCCCGAGGGGAACACTACTCCTGCTCATGACTCCACCCCCATTCCCCCCACCATCACACCCACTCCAGTTAC
>NC_057716.1:107639650-107640577 GCF_004010195.1 Chiloscyllium plagiosum
AATGTGTTGCTGGAAAAGCGCAGCAGGTCAGGCAGCATCCAGGGAACAGGAGAATCGACGTTTCGGGCATAAGCCCTTCTTCAGGAAACAGGAGAATTGACGTTTCGGGCATAAGCCCTTTTCAGCCCTGAAGAAGGGCTTATGCCCGAAACGTCGAATCTCCTGTTCCCTGGATGCTGCCTGATCTTCTGCGCTTTTCCAGCAACACATTTTCAGCTCCACAGATTTTGCCAGACCTTCTGTGTTTTTCCAGCAATTCTGTTTGTGCCAACAAGGACCACTTGTTTCACGGTTTCTATCCTGAATGACAGAAACCTACAGTATTGAAGAAAGCCATTCAGCCTTTTGCGGCCGAGTCACTTGTTTGAGAGCTACCCAATTAGTCCAGCCCCACTGCTCTTTAACTAGAGGAGGGTGTGCAGCCAGAAGTCGTGGTGCACGTTGGCACCAACGACATAGGTAGGAAGAGGGATGAGGAGGTCATTCAGGAGCTCAGGGAGTTAGGCTGGAAGCTAAAAGCTAGGACGGACAGAGTCGTCATCTCTGGGTTGTTGCCGGTGCCATGTGACAGTGAGGCAAGGAATAGGGAGAGAGTCCAGTTGAACACGTGGCTGCAAGGATGGTGTAGGAGGGAGGGCTTCAGGTATTTGGACAATTGGACTGCATTCTGGGGAAGGTGGGACTTGTACAAGCAGGATGGGTTGTACCTGAACCAGAAGGGCACCAATATCCTGGGGGGTAGGTTTGCTAGCACGCTTCGGGGAGGTTTAAACTAATTTGGCAGGGGGATGGGATCCGGACTTGTAGTCCAGCAAGTAGGCTAACTGTTTGTCAGGATGTTCAAGAATGTAGGGAGGCTGTGGAGAAGGTAGCACTGACAGGGAGTACTTGCGGACACAGAGATGGGTTCAAGTGCGTATACTTCAA
>NC_057716.1:107643368-107655723 GCF_004010195.1 Chiloscyllium plagiosum
GTTACAAGGGGACATAAATTTAATGTGAAGGGTGGAAGGTATGGGGGGATGTCAGGGGTAGGTTCTTTACCCAGAGAGTGGTGGGGGCATGGAATGCGCTGCCTGTGGGAGTGGCAGAGTCAGAATCATTGGTGACCTTTAAGCGGCAATTGGATCGGTACATGGATGGGTGCTTAAGCTAGGACAAATGTTCGGCACAACATCGTGGGCCGAAGGGCCTGTTCTGTGCTGTATTGTTCTATGTTCTATGTTCTGGAGCCATGCAAATGTTTCTTTATTAAGTATTCTACTTCCCTTTCAAGCCCTGCAGGTAGGTAAAGTGGCTGAGCAAAAAAATTCTCATCTTCTCTTTCATCCTTTTGTTAGTTAACCTATATCTGTCTCCTCCGGTTGACTGACCTTCTTGCAGTAGAAACAGTTTTTCGTTATTTATGCTATCAAAATCTCTCCAAAAGTTGAACATCTCTGTTAACATATGTTGGTGTATGTCACCGTGCTACATCAATGTCAAACCTACAGCATGTGTAAGATTCTACACCAAACATACTACATGTGCTTCAACCAAATGGTCATGTGTGAAAATTGAAGAGGTGTAGTACTTACTTGAGGTAAAGGGGAATTATGTTTAATCAGAAGGTACCGACACACTTCGTCAAGTGCATCACTGATATCAATCCAGGGGACTCACCACGGTCAGTCCTACAGGTCAAGTCAAACCGGTCCAGTGGTACAGGTGAGGATATGGGCCTCTGGGAGGTAGGCCAAAATGGCTTCTCCAAATTCTGCATTACTAAATTAAAATTGCTGTGAACCAGTCAGAAACAAGAAACCACAGACTGTTGTAATTCCGATAAAAAAAACAGAAATAACGATGGCGGTCGAACATAATAGTTCCCTATGTGGAAGTTCTACTGATAGTCCTTAAAGCCATTTAAATAACTAACCACATTTGCAAGCAATCAATATCATTGGTTCAATTTACTACCCACGAAGTAATTCATCGGATCTAACAATGCCATCATGCTCATATTGGATGATGATAAATGTATTTAAGTCTTATGCAAACTTTGTAAGGTTCTTGGATTCTTTTGATGGCCAAGAAGTTTTCCTACTTCTGGGCGAATCAGAGTTTACCAGCCCAGCGCTGAAACATACAATAAATGATTGTTTGCTTGTTGGACAAAGAGTCTTTTACGGGTGTGATAATTGACCGATCGCGAAACCGAGTGACTCAACTCGGTACGGACAGAGCATCAGCAGCGGAGTAAGTGCCTTGAGACCACCACGATTAGGTGAAGAGGGCTTGGCCACCCAGTATTTCCTCCTCCGTTTGGTTTTCCTCTCACTTGTTTCGGGGTGGGCTCTACCCTTCGCTGACTTTGGTTCTGATCCAACCCGACAAAGTATCGGTCGCAGAAATTTACATTTTAAGAAGTTTTGGCGTTGAATACTGGTTTTAGAATTATACATGATCAATTGGTCAAAAAGGAAATGATTAAGAAGTTGTGAATTTTGTTTATTAAAGGCAGATTGCCATGAGAAAAAAAGATGTAGGAACTGAGTTACTTGGACAAATAGGAATATAAGGTAAACGTTGTGGGTCTCGAGGATATACGTATGTAATTGAAAAAGTTAATCAAGATTAGTTTGGGAAGACAATCTTGTGTTTGGGGGTAGAGTTAAAATAAATTTCAGTCTTCTATTTTCCTGCATTGCAGACTTGTTAAACGACTCTAAAAACTTGTCCTGAACTGCATGATCAAGGAGGAAATTGTAGGATGTGTGTGTGTGACAGAGAGAGAGAGAGAGAGCAGTTTGTTCCCCTTCAGCCTGTGGAAGATTTAACTCATTGTTGTCTGGTTTGAATGCCTATTTGTTTACTAGTGTTTGAATGTTTCTGTCTTGTTATCTGGAGCTCCAAACGTAAACGTCTTGATTAAAGAAATTGTGATTTAGACATTTAAATTTGATTTGAAAATTGTATTTTAAACATTTACATTCACTTTAAAAAGTCTTTTAGTATTGTGTTGTTCTATATGTTGAAATATTCACCTGTTTTAAATTATGAAAATAAGAAAGTATGATAAATTATATAAATTCGACCATTGCGAAAGATTATCCTTTGTAGGTGTTACGTGATAAATATCTGGAAAAAAGCCCAAAGTTTTAGACAGTTGTCTGGTGACCCAAACAAAAAGTTGGGAGTTGAACAATGGCCATTTGGAGGGTCGAAGAATTTAGACATGGTAAAGTCAGCCCAACAGCAAATTTGGTGGAAAAATATGGGCTCAAAGAAAAACTAAAGAATTAATTAGACTTTGCCATTACTATTGTTATGAACTGAAAATGTGTTGCTGGAGGATTCGCTGAAGAAGGAGGCCATCTGGGTTGTACGGTTTTGGAACTGGTCCTCCTGGGAGCAGATGCGGTGGAGATGAAGGAATTGGGAATATGGGATGGTGCTTTTACAGGGGGCAGGGTTGTTATGAACTTAAAGATAATTCTTTACTTGCTTCTTGGTATGAAAATGCTACTAAATTGGGCATCAAATTGACCGACGGTGGTATTCTTAAACCGGTTGAAGCTCTCAAAAAGGAATGTGCACTTGAGAAAAGGTTAAAATCTGAACAATCTCTATATAAATGTAATGATACTAAAGAACTGCGCAGTTCAATGGTTGGCCTTAGTTTGAGTGCGGGAGACAATGAACATTCGGATTTGGATGACTGGTGTTCCTCTTTACACAATACACCACAATCCCATCTCTGCTATCTCCTGGTTCCCCTTCCCCTTTTAGTCCCCAACCTACAGCCCCTGTAGACCCTTCTCAACTTACTACTACAATTCCAAATCCTCCACTGCTGGCAGGTTTGCCTCCCGCCTATCACACGGTGGACCTTCCCAACTCTCAGACCTCTGCTGTTCCCCTCCAGTCGACCCCTACTCCTTCTCATCAACTTCCTGTCACTTCCCCTATTGATGACAGTACCCAGACTTATGCTGTCTAGCTTCAATCTTCAGACCTACCCTCTTCCCAAGGTAGGGGATGATACACCATCTTTTTCCCAATAACTGACTAATTTTCCTCTGAGTTCTTTATCTCATGAACAGGAACCTACAGTTCTGCTTAAAATTGTAAGTCGATGGTACCCCTTTTTTGATTGACATGGGAGCTTCAATGTCTTCAGTGACATCCGACATGAATCTTCCAATTTCCAAGAAGAACCAAGGTTTCCAAGGTGAGACTCATTTGTATGCAGTTTCTGATCCAGTTTCCATCTATTTCCAGTGTTATTCCTTGCACCGTCGCTTTATTACCACTACATTATCCTACAGCCTGATGGGGACGAGACTTGTTGTGTGCCTTTCAAGTCAAGCTTGCATGTTCCCCTGATGGTGAAAGTGAGGTTTGCAGATGCTGGAGATCAGAGCTGAAAATGTGTCGCTGGAAAAGCGCAGCAGGTCAGGCAGCATCCAGGGAACAGGAGAATCAACGTTTCGGGCATAAGCCCTTCTTCAGGAAGCCATTCCTGAAGAAGGGCTTATGCCCGAAACGTCAATTCTCCTGTTCCCTGGATGCTGCCTAACCTGCTGCGCTTTTCCAGCAACACATTTTCAGCTCTGTTCCCCTGATGGTATCCAACGTGAGCCTGATTCAGTTGAAGGCCAGTTGTACATATCCACCAAACCTCACTGGTGGTCACTTGACCTCGGTCCTCAAAGCTTAGATGGTCATGTAACCCTTGCCTATGATCGAACAGGCAAAGACAAATCCCTCAAAGATTTTTTCATAAACCTTATTGGTACTGAATGGACTTGGCCCAAGTTACTGGGCCAGAAGGTGAAACAGACTACATTCAAATACTGGCTCACCTGTGGAAACAGGCAAACACATCAGCACCCCACATCACTCAAAGTCAATCTGCCTTACCATGCTTGAGATTTGGGTCCACTGGTCCACAATGCAACCATCAAAGCAGATCTCTATTGTCGTCATCTGCAAACACTCCCAGGAGGAATAACTGTCCTCTACTACTCCCAACACATCCCTCACCAAACCACACTCCTGCATCATGAAGATAGAGAGATATCCTTGATTTCGTCCACCCTGATGTAAGGCTGAATCATCCTCCCACATTGGACTTGTGGAATGTGAACCCATTCGGATTTCTCTCAAACAGAGTGCTACCCTACCATCCATCTGCCAATATCCACTGAAGCAACAAGCAATACCGAGCCTTACCGCTCTGATTGATGACTTTCTCCGCCAAGGCATCCCAGTCCCTTGCCAGTCACCCTATAACACTCCGATTATGGCCATCCCAAAACCTGACAGGCTGGACCAATATAGACTTGTTCAAGGCTTAAGAGCTATTAATGCTATTGTGCAGCCCTTCCATGCCCTGGTCCCAAATCCAGCCCATATCCTAGCCTCTGTTCCATCAGATGCTAAAGATTTTGCTGTAGTCGACCTACAACATGCCTTTTTTTTCTCTCCCTCTTCATGAAGACAGCTAGTACTGAAGATCTGCGTCCCCTCAAGAGGGGCTTCTTGGTTCGAGATCGGTCAAAGGAATCGACAAATGCGGTCTATTCAAAAAGCAAGGTTCATTAGTTTATTAAATTAAGGTGTTGCAATTCTATCCAGCAACACAGATTGAAGCTTCTGTGTTTCGGGGTGAAGTTGCGCAATTACATTTGAAAATTACACATTATTCATATGTTTCTTTTAAGAAATAGTACAGCCTTAATTACAAGTAAGACCAATCACATATCATAAGGTGACATGATTTATAGCAAGTTAATCCAATTATATTTTCTTTAAGAAGGATATCTAATTTACGTAAATTGTCATGCCATGTATTAGTTCAAGGTTAGTTCAAATAGTCAATTAATGTGTCAGTGTTCATCTTATGAAAACTCCATTGTCCTCTTATCTTTGAACTGCAAGTTAATTCTGCAAATCAGCAGTATGTTCAGCAGTATGGTTTACAGGCCATTTTGTAGTATTCTTTTAAATTGAGAAACCATTTTGTTGAAATAAAAATCTACATATTTGTGTTGCCTAAATTCCAATTTTAGATCCTCATTCCCCCCCACCTTTGGTCATTTTATGACCACACCATAAAGGCATGGATCAAATCAATCCAATTCAATGGCAGCAAAGCACTGCCATACTTCCTCTTCCTCCGAAGGGGAACTAAGGGCAGGCAATGGTGTTTCCTCGTCTTCATCTAAGTGGAGAAGGAGCATTTTCTGGATAGAGCCAATATTGTCAACAGAAGTTGATATTTTAGCAATAATACACGTAACTGTAGCAATATCAATAAAAAGACCAATTAAAACAATAGCACCATACAAATACATATTCATTAATCAGTTATACCCATGAGCCAAACCCCAATCTTCCCATCCCGCACTTTCGTTCATTTGGTTGACAAAAGTGTGAATATTATCAATATGTCTAGTAATGTTTTCGAAAAGATCAGTGACCCTCGTAATGCATTTTCCTTTAACTATAGCGCAAAATCCACCTTCCTAAGCAAGTATGTAATCGGTTTTGTTGGGCAAATAGGCGCAATTCAGAAAGCATTTCTAATTTCTATTAAGCTAGCAGTTGTCTCATTTCCCAAAATTGTGAGTCCAACAATGAGATAATTATGGTTTTGATGACTAATAATTCTTAAGGACTCTCCTAATGAAAGAACACCAAGAGCTGCATATGCCAATGAGTGTGTTTTATTTCTTGATATGGTCTTTGGATTCTTCCATTCTGCAGAGAAGTCAGGAGAAACTGTATGTTTGAAAGAGGAATTATGATTTCATTGCCAGGTAATTGGACATGGAACAGGAGTTGGAAATAGTATTCCTACAGCTACGACACAAGGACTACTTGCTCTATTCAGGACAAGGTAGTTAGCTGCCTTATTATAACTGAAAAATAATATCCATGTTTAGCATAGGCAATAGAGGGACCTTCCCAGTGAGGTGCAGGCCTATATTTATGACTTCCTGGGGTATGTGGATAATCCATGATTACATAATTCAGCCCTGGGTGCTGAGGGTGAAAATCATCCAGTACTAATGAGGTGAGTTTCTTGATAAGAAACATGGTCAACATCACAAAATGGTTCTTCCCCTCCAATAACTGGTGCCATTAGGGGTATCATAATGAAGGTGTGTGTTGTTACTTCTCCACATAGAGTTTGAATTCCAGTGATAATAGGGATATATTTCGTTAAGCAAGGTCCTTCAGAAAAGTAGTGACGACTAATACATTTAATCATAGCACAAAAAAAAATACGCACTCTAACATAAGCGCACCCCCATTCCTTGTAGTAATTTGGATAGGATATTGCGGATTTATTGAAGGAAGTCCATAAGCAAGTAACAGGTGGGGATAGGTAATAACTAAAAAGGTACCCCCATTCCATACCCCCATGTTAGGATTTGGAAGGATAAAACGGGTCAGGGAGTCTCTTACTGAAGTAAGGGCATAACAAATTACTTCATCCTCTCCAAAAATGTTATTATAGGTTTCTAGAAACATACCTTCTTTTACTACATGATCTATCTGAAAGGGGATAAGGCTTATCAGGGATGCCCATAGTACAAATGTAATCAAACTGGCACACAGCAGTTTTACATGGTAAGGACCATTTAGACTTGTTCTGTAAATGAACTGTTAATTTTTTATGCAGCTGACCACTGCAAAAGTCTTTCTTGGCAACATTCAGTCTTTTGGTACACAAGGACATTTTCCTGGCATAGTTGGTACACAGTCTCTGTTTGTTCAGGATCGCACAGGTAAACTGTCCCTTCTTGTGCACCAATGCTGGCAATGGCAAGTCCACACAACAGGTCAAATTCGATCTTTATCATCTCCCCTTGCAAGGTTGGAGACCGTGAAGTATCCATTGTAATAAAGTATAAACTATTTCCTCCTTGTATGTAAGTATATACAATATACATATATTCAATTAAAATAGGCAGCAGCAAAGAAGTAACACAAACTAATCTGATAGAGGTCACCCATTTTCTGGTTTGAGTATTGCGGGAGTACCTTATTTGAGGCCATAATTTGTGCTCTTCAGCAGGCTCGTAGCCTAAGAGCAATTTTGAAATAAATAATTCTCAAATTAATCAAACTCAAATAGCCCGCTGGAGTAAATATATTGCCCATACTGGCAAAAAGTTCATTCATTTTAAATTATGCACTAGCATTCTCTTCCTACCCATTATTTTCTTATTTTATATGGAAAAGCCCGGGCATGGGTGAATTAAGCAAACCTTTTTTTTTAGATTAGATTAGATTACATTACAGTGTGGAAACAGGCCCTTTGGCCCAACAAGTCCACACCGACCCGTCGAAGCGCTACCCAATCATACCCCTTACCTAACACTACGGGCAATTTAGTATGGCCAATTCACCTGACCTGCACATCTTTGGACTGTGGGAGGAAACCGGAGCAGCCCGAGGAAACCCACGCAGACACGGGGAGAACGTGCAAACTCCACACAGTCAGTCGCCTGAGGCGGGAATTGAACCCCAGACTCTGGCGCTGTGAGGCAGCAGTGCTAACCACTGGGCCACCGTGCCACCCACAAACCTATTGATATAAATCCAGCTTTGCTGGGATGTAATGCTCTTTGAAGTTTTGCTGTTTTAAAAAAATATCTATATTATCTAAAATTTAGATTAGTTCTGCAATATATATATAAGTGTTCTTTGTTTTTTAAAAAAACATTAACATTGTGCCCAATTAAATGGCTTGATCTACAGCTTTAGTTAGTAGTAACTAGAATTAAATGTAGAAATCTGATGATGATTTTGAGAAAAGTCGGTAATAAATATTCGCTGGAGGGCAATGCCATCCCCAAATTATGGTAACATTACACAAAGCTTTCAAACGACATTGAAATTTTTCTAATATTGAGGTAACCCTAGAATATAGATATTGGTACAGTCCTAAAATTATAAGCCATCACTGTTCAGTATTAAATATCTAAGTGAAGATAATAGCTCAGCCAGACACCCCTTCTTTGATCTAACAGCCCAATCCAAAAGTAAATCAAATCAACCAGTGTGTATTCTTACAAGCTCCATTCACAAAGCAAAGATATTTAGGCTTAGCGTCCATGTATGAAATCAAATCACTTGATAATTCAGTCAGTAGTATATTGTAGTATAAAGTGCCTGTAAATATTTCAGAAATGGAAATTTGCAAATTACTTCCAAATTTCAAAACAATGTTGAAAACAATCCAAACACTAAATCTGTATGATTACAGTCAGTAAGCAAAAGAGAAATCAACCTCTACATTGTGAATTGGCACTAAACAGACAGTATCATTCCCCTGTAATTTTGCACCTTACCCAGGTCTGGCATACCGGTCCTTTATACAGTGTGTAAACGGGTTATGCTAGGGACCCTATGGGATCAGAGGTTTGAGTTGTAAGGCTAACTGCTTGGCAGCTGCATATACTTGCCCAGTATCATTTTCATCAGCATGAGCCAGATATCTTGATAACTGTCAGATTGATTGGACAAAATATCATTACTATAATGCTGCCCCCCCCCCCCCTTGGGAGTTAAAAATCTTCAATGTTCCCACAAGGCTCCAAAATCGTGGATCATATTAAAACCACAATGAAGAGTCAGTATATATTAGTAGATTTTCCTTTTGATAGGATGGAAACCTGTCGATTCCCAACATCAGCTCTGAGGTAACATTAAAGACACATTACTCCACATTGGCCACATTTCAACAGTTAAAGCATGGGGCAAGCATTTGTCTCTGGGTTTCTTTTTTGAGGTCTTGTTGCCAGTCACAAAGGTTAAATGTTGGGACCTGCCTGTCCCTATTTTCAGTGTCACCTTGGGAAAGTGTTGTCCAGCAGTGGTCGTCGGGTAGGTACATGAGGTAGATTCCGCACCCAGTGGGTATCCTGGTTCCAATCAACCCTGGACTGGTTTGTACTGTTGGTCTGGATCATGTTAGTGACTCCATCCAGAAAACATTGTAAAAGCATACGGTTAAATAAATGTAATTGAGCTTCTTGATTATTGTTCAATTGTTTGTCACTTCCATCAGACAGATAGGCGCATATTTCAGACTTGTAACACAGGCCATTCGTATTCAGGCTACTCCTAGAATTTTACCGCATTTGCATCCGTATCACACTTGGACATACTGAGCAAATTTGGCCGGTTTGGTCTTGCAGTCAGGGGCATGCTTCATTAACATTACTCTAGTCCCTGGGATGGAACCCGGTTTAGGATGGCGCAAGTCACTCATCCCCATGATATCGACTATGAAGACTGAATGCTTCATTTTCAAAAGAAGGAAAAGTTTCAACAAGTAGATGCTTTAAATTAAGGCTGGGGACAATCAGGAGATGATTCAATTTCCTAGAGTGTGGAAACAGGCCCAACAAGTCCACACCAATTATACGAAGAATAAACCACGCAGACTCATTTCCCTCTAACTAATGCACCCAGCACTATGGGCAATTTGGCATGGCCAGTTCACCTGACCTGCACATCTTTGGACTGTGGGAAGAAACTGGAGCACTCGAAGAAAACCCACACAGACACAGGGAGAATGTGCAAACTCCACACAGACAGCCATCCGAGGCTGGCATTAAACCAGGGACCCTGGCACAGCAAGGCAGCAGTGCCAACCACATGGCCACAGGGCTCAGCAGGTATACAGGAACAACATCTCAATTCTCAAAAGGGGTCGGTATGCCAGACATAGCCTCGGGATTCCGAGTAGAATCTAAGTTTTTTTATTTCACAGTATTGTTGCTTTAACCTTGTTTATATATTCCTCAACCTTAGTGGCCTTACATTGTTTTCTCATGTTATTTCTATTTTTTAATATACATATATAGAAAACCATTCACAGTCACCTCCCCAACTTTTGGGAGTTTCATCTACCATATATGTACCTATCCCTATCCCCAATCATATGCAAACTTTCTTAAACTGGCCAGTAATGTAGCTTTCCATTCTTTAATTAACAATGAACTAATGCAGTCATGTTTTAAATTAGCCATGAATCAATATGACAGGTCACTGAGAATGTATGAAGGAATCCTGCCAATTAATATTGATTCAGGCTAATACAATTGATTTATTATAAATATTAATAAAATAAATAATAATATATAATTAATAATATTTATAATAATAAATACAATAATCATTATCTTTAATTCAGGGTGGAAACCCAATAAGTGACTAAAACATTTTAAAAATTGTACTCTGCTGCTTTATCCTTCTTATTGCATCATTCTCTTCCCTTCTGTAGTTGATCTCCTTGTCTCTATTTTCATTTTAACTTCATTTAACCAATTTATTAATTTATGCTTGTCTAACTTTAAAGCCTGTTCCTAACTATACATTTTGGAATCTTATTTGTCATATTCTGAAAGGTAATTTTAGAATTTGAATTTTCAGCTAATCAAAAACTGCAAGAGGAGAATAACTAAATAGGTGACTTGTCCTAGTCATTGTGTCACATAGCTGTGACATTATGGAGCTTGCCAACTCCATGAAATAGGGCAGTGGTGCTACAAAAGAAATAATGATTGATATACCACTCTATTCCTCGATATGTTTGGCCTAACCAATGTCCCTATTTTCCAAAAGTTGGAATGCTGGGTGACCGCAGTGCCTGCTTAAGTCAGGCAGTAGTCCTTTTCATCATTAGGGACACCTAATGATATGGATAGAATTTAGTTTATGTTTAATTTTTAGAGAGAGCACTGAGCGGAGTGGTACCAAGTGTACTTTATGCATTACTGAGTGTGGATACATCTGAAGAAGATTATGAAGAATAAGTAAGTTTTCAATTATTTTTGTGGACATTGGAGGATCAACAGAGCTTAGTTCTCAATGTCTTGCTTTTGAGAGTGGATCTTCTCTGTGGTAATATATCAATGGTCATTTTTAATAATATCTGAGTAACATAAAACATTTTATTTTCTTATATAAATATATATTTATAAATTATATATAAATTGGAAATTCATTTATTCAGTATTTAATATTTAAAATGTAAAATGCATACAGTTCCCTAGTTTGAAATCCACTATAATTGCCCAGTTTTAGTCCCTTAATTTAAATCCAAAATTAGTTTTCTTAAGTAGTCCTGACCAGTCATTGCTCAATTACAATACCGGAAGGTCAAATAACCAGAACAGCCTTAAAAGGATTTGTCTTTTCAAGTTAAAAAAAAACTACCAATGCATGAATAATGGCCGAATCCAAGGACACAGATATTAACCATAAGATTTTTTTTTTGATGATTGATTACAATCTAATGTTGAACTGAAACTTCAACTGTCATTGAGGGAGGGGACTTTCTGAATAAAGCTACGGCTGGCACATCATAATCACCAATGAAACACATCAGTCTTAAAATTAAGTGGAAACAAAGAAGTCTGAAACACAATAAAAAGGTTTAAATTGTTGTTTTCCTCCTTATTAAGCAGATTTGAAATTGAATAAGGTTGGCTTTTATGTAAGAATAAAAGAGATTAGTTAGAAACTGATAGTAAGGCAGTCATGACCTGTAAAAAGAACAGGAGTTAATATTTTATTTCATAATCACTGTAAAATCCTTAACCTTAAAAGAAATCATGTTAAATTTCCATAATAGAAATTAGATCCAAAACAGTCCCAGAACTCAAGGTCCAGGGAACAAAGCACAAACATTCAATCACCAACAAACAAACGTGCATTCAAACCGAATCACAAAGGGTTAAACTTTCTATTAGCTGTACAGCTCTTTTTTTTCTCTCTCTCTCTCTCTCTCTCACACACACACACACACAGATACACCATTTCTCAGTTTTTAGCTTGGGAGTTTAGTCTGATAGACCCTGGCTGTGGCATCATTGCTTAACCAAGTGTGGAAGAATTGTTACCGCTGGCCAGCCTTATCAAGAAAGAATAATGACCAGCCTCCATATTCCATAAACAAAGAACAATCACCAAAATGACCAAAAAAGCATCAGAGCAAGACAAGACAAACTGAACAGATACAACAGGTACAACAACAACAATACAGCAGATTCATCATTGAGATTATTATCTTGTCAATGTTGTTCCCGGACTACAGCAGTAAAGTTATTGAGAATTAAGTGAAACAGCTGTAAATTCCAAAGACCGATCAGCCTGTAAGGAAGAGTCTGAAATGGGAGCTGCAAAATAAATTATATAATACTATAAAAAAAAACACCACTCATCTAAATCCGAATTATCATTGTCTTCCTCATTAAAACTAAGCTGAAAATGTGTTGCTGGAAAAGCGCAGCAGGTCAGGCAGCATCCAGGGAACAGGAG
>NC_057716.1:107656026-107658126 GCF_004010195.1 Chiloscyllium plagiosum
CCCTCCAACCATAAGGGATGAACTCGGATTTCACCAGTTTCCTCATTTCCCCTCCCCCCTACCTTTTATCTTAGCCTGCTGGACAAACTTTCCTCATTCCTGAAGAAGGGCTTATGGCCGAAACGTCGATTCTCCTGTTCCCTGGATGCTGCCTGACCTGCTGCGCTTTTCCAGCAACACATTTTCAGCTCTGATCTCCAGCATCTGCAGACCTCACTTTCTCCTCATTAAAACTAAGGCCAACCATCGAACTGTGCAGTTCTGCTTGTTTACCAGTCACTGTGACTTCTCCTTTTGTTTCTGTATTTATTTTGCTTGAGCACATTCACTTTTAAGAACCTCAACAGACTTCATAGCACCATTTGCAGTTAATTCAATCCCCAATTTGGTGGCAGTATCCTTCCACAAGCGCAAAACTGATTCTTTGTGCCTCTCATCATAAAACTATCGCCATAATCCAAATAACTCTTTCGTTCCCGCTCCCATGTTATGTTGCTAAATTAATTGCAGAGCTGATTTAACCAATTGAACAAATTTAGGGACTCCTAATGATATTCTTGATCACCCAATGTTTTGTTTAGACTCCATACAGTTTTCTAAAGGCCTCAGACCTTTCAGGAAATTTTTCACATAATTTCACTAACGTTGATGATGAATCATCTGTTCTGTATATGTAATTACCCATTTTAAAGATACTTCAGTTTTATGGCAACTAATTTCAAAAAAATATTACTCACTGATCAAACTTCCACAGACGCTAATCAATTTCACAAACCTTTTTAGATAAAAAAAACTTTCATTATAAAATATCGTGATAAAAAGAAATTTATTATATCAATAATAACCTATAATTAAATACCAGGAACCTCTTGCTCCCTATAACTTCAAACATCAGGAGCCTCATGCCCTCTGTAACCTCAAATGCCAGGGGCCTCTTGCCCCCATAACCTCAAATACCAGGGGCCTCTTGCCCCCATAACCTCAAATGCCAGGGGCCTCTTGCCCCCGTTACCTCAAATACCAGGGGCTTCTTGTCCCCTGTAACCTTAAATACCAGGGGCCTCTTGTCCCCTGTAACCTCAAATACCAAATGTTAATAATCTCCTGTATTGAAACTGTTGAGGGCAACAGTCTTCGGAAACTGCTGAAAATACAAGCATTCAATCATTTTAGAACCTCAGAATAAAAAAATCAAACGATCTCGAAGTTTTTTTTCAAACCTAAAAAGAAAGGAAGACTGTGAGAAACAAAGCTCACAATATAATAAATGTCAGTCCGAGTCAAATTCTGAAGCAGCGAGTTTTATTGAAACGTTCTTGCAAGACGGGTGTCTAACAAGTAGGTACCCTGATTCAAAAAGTACTCCACAATTTATACAGTTTAATTGTGTCTCTCTTGGTACTTCCCCGTTTACCTCACAGGCCTAACATATTACGTGTCAAACCTATCACTATTCCTTATTGTGTTCTGTCCCTGCCTAGCTGTTCTCCGCCCTGGTTTACTTCTCTCCCTACTCCACGCCGGGCGACCCTTACTCTTATTTACCCTCTCCCTTATTTTCAGCTAACTTGACTTGCTTTAGTGCCTACATGGGGGCAATATGCCAAGTTGGCATAACTCAATGTTCTTTTTACTCCTTATCTATTTGTCTGTAGCATCTTCCATGGTTTACAGGCACGTACCATTCTTGTATGCACATTTTAGTTAACTTAGACGCAATTATGTATTTCCTTCACATAGCTTCATTCTTGTATGCACATTTTAGCTAGGCTCAAAGGTAGAAGACAGAGGGTGGTGGAGGAGGGTTGTTTTTCAGACTGGAGGCCTGTGACCAGTGGAGTGCCACAAGGATCGGTGCTGGGCCCTCTACTTTTTGTCATTTACATAAATGATTTGGATGTGAGCATAAGAGGTACAGTTAGTAAGTTTGCAGATGACACCAAAATTGGAGGTGTAGTGGACAGCGAAGAGGGTTACCTCAGATTACAACAGGATCTGGACCAGATGGGCCTATGGGCTGAGAAGTGGCAGATGGAGTTTAATTCAGATAAATGCGCGGTGCTACATTTTGGGAAAGCAAATCTTAGCAGGACTTATACA
>NC_057716.1:107658884-107668924 GCF_004010195.1 Chiloscyllium plagiosum
GCTTCAGGCTCTCTGCCTTTATTTCTGATGAAGGGCTTTTGCCCGAAACGTCGATTTTGCCTGTCCTCGGATGCTGCCTGAATTGCTGTGCTCTTCCAGCACCACTGATCCAGAATCTGGTTTCCAGCATCTGCAGTCATTGTTTTTACCTCGTTGATTTTAACCCTACTGCGAATCCTCTTGCAAGGATGCCTGCCTTGAAGACGTTTTCCTCCTCTCTCTACAAGAATCTCAGGGAGTCTCTCTCTCATTGCAACTCCCAGGTCATTTCCTCTCTCCATGCTTCAGGCTCTCTGCCTTTATTCCTGATGGAGGGCTTTTGCCCGAAACGTCGATTTTGCCCGTCCTCGGATGGTGCCTGAACTGCTGTGCTGTTCCAGCACCACTGATCCAGAATCTGGTTTCCAGCATCTGCAGTCATTGTTTTTACCTCGTTGATTTTAACCCTACTGCGAATCCTCTTGCAAGGATGCCTGCCTTGAAGAAGTTTTCCTCCTCTCTCTACAAGAATCTCAGGGAGTCTCTCTCTCATTGCAACTCCCAGGTCATTTCCTCAGCCTTGTCTAGCTTATCTCTCCACACTTCAGGCTCTCTGCCTTTATTCCTGATGAAGGGCTTTTGCCTGAAACGTCGATTTTGCTGCTCGTCGGATGCTGCCTGAATTGCTGTGCTCTTCCAGCACCACTGATCCAGAATCTGGTTTCCAGCATCTGCAGTCATTGTTTTTACCTCGAATTCCTCAACACTCAATAGTGAAGGCTGTTCACAACCTGTCCAAGCCGAAACGTGTCACGGCACCAAAATGAAGATCTGCGTCCCCTCAAGAGGGGCTTCTTGGTTCGAGATCGGTCAAAGGAATCGACAAATGTTGTCTATTCAAAAAGCAAGGTTCATTAGTTTATTAAATTAAGGTACCTTGATGCAATTCTATCCAGCAACACAGAGATTGAAGCTTCTGTGTTTCGGGGTGAAGTTGCGCAATTACATTTGAAAATTACACATTATTTATATGTTTTTTAAGAAATAGTATAGCCTTAATTACAAGAAAGACCAATCACATTTCATAAGGTGACATGATTTACAGCAAGTTAATCCAATTATATTTTCTTTAAGAAGGATATCTAATTTACGTAAATTGTCATGCCATGTATTAGTTCAAGGTTAGTTCAAATGGTCAATTAATGTGTCAGTATTCATCTTATGAAAACTCTCTTGTCCTCTTTGAACTGCAAGTTAGTTCTGCAAATCAGCAGTATGTTCAGCAGTATGGTTTACAGGCCATTTTGTAGTATTCTTTTAAATCGAGAAACCATTTTGTTGAAATAAAGATCTACATATTTTGTTGCCTAAATTCCAATTTTAGATCCTCAGTACCTATTTGCATTTACTTTTAATGGTCAACAGTTGATGTGGACTCGACTGCCTCAAGGCTTTGTTCACTCTCCGACACTCTTCTCTCAAGCCTCGCAGAAGCAATTACATTCTCTCACCCTCACAAGTGGGTCTTTCTTGATTCAATATGTGGATGACCTCCTTATTGCCAGTCTCGACGCAGAATCTAATCGCTCTGATGTCGTCCTTCTCCTTAACTATCTGAAACGCCTGGGCTATGTTGTCTCCCCCAAGAAGGTCCTGGTTGCACAGCGCCAGGTAAAGTTCCTAAGTTTCATCTTGTCGACTGACTCACGCTCCCTTGAACAGAGCCGTATTGCTCCTATTGTCAACTTCCCCATTCCAAAGGGGAATCAGGTTCGCAAATGGCTGGGCGTGGTCCATTTCTGTTGCCAACGGATCCCCAACGCAGCCCTTTTTGTCAAGAAAGTAACCCCTTTCACTTCCTACGAAGGAACCTTTGAACTCCCCTTCTAGGCAAAACAGGCCTTTGACGCACTCAAACAAGCCTTGTCACAAGCTCCAACTTTGGGAAGACCTCTTTATGACAGATCTTTTCAATGTTACTGCACTATTCTGGATGACTGTGCTTCCTCAGTTCTCACTCAGCTACATGGAGACCAACATCGTCCGATCGCCTATTTCTCTACTAAACTTGGTTGTGTTGCCTTAGGACTCCCCCATTGTACTCAGATCCTCACAGCTATTTTTCTAAGTTTAAAGTCCGCAGAGAAACTCACCCTCCAGCAGGACATTATTGTCTACAGTTCTCGCGTGGTGATCGCCCCGTTAGGACAATTGCAAACTCAACATTTGACTGCTGCTTGCCAAAACCGTTGAGATTTACCACCTCAACAATCCCCGACTAACCTTTAAGTACTGTACCACCATAAATCCTGTCTATTTCCTTGCTTATTCCCCATCATCCTTGTCCATTCCAGACCATGACTGTTTCCTCGGAGAAAGTGAGGACTGCAGATGCTGGAGATCAGAGCTGAAAAATGTGTTGCTGGAAAAGCGCAGCAGGTCAGGCAGCATCCAAGGAGCAGGAGAATCGACATTTCGGGCATAAGCCCTTCTTCAGGAATCATGACTGTTTCCTCCTCATTAATGAAGACATTCCAGTTTGCCCAGATCTTTACGATGTCCCTATCCCAGATCCTGACATTAATATGTTCACTGATGGTAGTTCCTCCATTGACCATGCGGGTAATCGCCTTTCAGGTTATGCAATAGTTCTGTCCTGGAATCAGCTTCGTTTGAGACCCCCTTCTCTGCCCAACAGGCTGAACTCTTTGCCCTGACCCGTGCTTGTTTCCTTGATATGGGCATCCGTGTAAATATTTATACTGATTCCCGCTATGTCTTCGGAGTTGTCCATGATTTTGGCAGCTCTGGAAGAGTAGAGGATTTTTGATCTCCAGAGGGACCCCCATTTCTCATCGCCAGCTTGTTTCGGACCTTTTGACAGCACTCCTGCTTCCAAAACAAGTTTCTGTTATCAAATGTGCTGCCCATACCATTGGCCAATCTTCTGTTGACATTGGAAACTGTGCTGCTGATGATGCCACCAAAGAAGCCTATTGTGGTCATCTCATGATTGTGCCTAAAATGATGAGCCAGACTGAAAGCCATGACAAGGATGAGTTGACCTCTGCCAACTGTTAGATGTTGTTGTATTACAGAGGGACACCTCTGACCCTAAAAAGCTGCTGTGGTCCAACGCCAGCTGTTATTGTAATCCTGTTACTAAACTCTGGACCACCCCAGCTGGTCAAATTTGTATGACTGATGCTCTTGCCTCATGAGTTATTGTTGATGTTTTTTTTTATAAATGAATTGACGCTTATCCTACTTCGAGAGCCACTGCCAAGACTGTTGTAAATATTTTGCTTAAAGAAATCATTCCTCGTTTTGGCATTCCTTATTGCTGGTCCTCAGACAATGGTCCACATTTTTTTGGGGATATCAACGATGAGATATGCTCTCATTTCGTGGTCCGCTGCCAACTTCATTGTGCTTATCACCCGCAGGCCGCAGGGCTCGTTGAGTGCTGCAACTAAACTTTAAAGACCAAAATTGCCAAACTGACTCCTGAAACTGGTCTTTCCTGGGTCCAACTATTAACTTTGGTTTTATTCCACATGCGCTGTACTCCCACTGGCAAGACTCTGCTATCCCCTGCTGAAATCGTTTATGGCCATACTCTCCCTATGCCTTTTACTGATGTCTGCAATACTGATGTACATTTCCACCATATGACTGAAGACGTGACTTCTTATGCACTCTCATTAACAAACAGTTTATGAGGTTTATATTCCCAGATTCAAGCCGCCCGTGAAAAGCTCCCCTCACTCGATGGTTCCCCGGCTGTCGAGCCTGGATCCTTCGTCTTCATCAAGAAATGGACATGTTGTGGTCTCCAACCTCGTTGGGATGGCCCTTTCCAAGTTTTACTTACCACCCCCACGGCGGTAAAAGTCGCTGGTCATTCAGCTTGGGTCCACTTGCACCATTGTAAACTGATTGGCCGCGCCGATCAAAAGAGGGGAGATGAGGAGAGAATATGGAATCCTAGGAAACATAAATCCTGTCCATTTGCATTTTTGATTTTGCTGTTGTTTTAATGCTATTCTTCTTACAGATATTTGAACTAAGAGGACAAACATGTGGGGGATCGCCTATTTACTGACCTGTTTGATCACTTACAACATCCTGATGGGGAAAGCCATTAGGTATCAATCTGAACTGCAACGATTCGAGATTATCTACCACCTATGTTGAGGAGATGTTGTCCAGTGCACCGGACCAGACACCCTTAACATGTGGAGCATGACTAAGATTGATTATTGTCATGGACTTTAACATCAGAAAGACTGTATGGTCTATATGGACAGTAGAAATCAGTGGAAATTACCGTGTCAGTACCAAACCTGTCTTTTTGATTTTACCTGCAGACGTAGACAGAGTGAAGACAGACATTATCGACCCCGTTATTATGGTAAATGTTTTAAGGAGGCCTGAGAGCACCATGCCATTTTTCCAGGACAGGCCTACCTGAGAAAAGAGAAGCCTGAGAGGGAAAATTCACCAATCCACAAATAACTTATTTATACAGGCCCACAGGAAACTCTTTGCCCCTGAGTCAGTAGTATGTTATTCCTCTCTATCAGTAGATGACTTACTTGCCCCAACCCCAGTCCCCGATCCCAATTTACTTGTCAGGCTCCCTACTGCCATCCCTCCGAAGAGAAATATCACTTTCCAATGCCATACAATGGACCTGCACTCCCAGATCTCTCTGCCCATCAACTTTTCCCAAGGCTCTTCCATTCATTGTATAATTCGCTCTAGAATTAGACTTGCCTAAATGTATCACCTCACATTTGTCTGGATTGAAAGCCATCTGCCACTTTTCCGCCCAACTCTCCAGTCTATCTATATCCTCCTGTATTCTCTGACAGTCCCTTATGCTTTCTGCCACTCCACCAATCTTTGTGTCATCTGCAAACTTGCTGATCATACCAACAGTGCCCTCTTCTAGATCATTTATGTATATTACAAACAACAGTGGCCCCAGAACTGACCCCTGTGGAACACCACTGGTCACCTTTCTCCATTTTGAGAAACTCCCTTCAACTACTACTCTCTGTCTCCTGTTGCTCAACCAGTTCTTTATCCACCGAGCTAGAACACCCTGCACACCATGTGACTTCACTTTCTCCATTTTCATTAGTGGAAGTTCAGAGAATGTTCACGAGGGTTATCCCTGATATGGAAGGATTGTCTCATGAGCAAAGATTAAGCAGGTTTTTTTTTATTAGATTCCCTACAGTGTGGAAACTGGTCCAACCAGTCCACACCGACCCTCTGAAAAGTAACCCACCCAGACACATTTCCCACTAACTGACGTCCCTAACGCTATGAGCGATTTAGCATGGCCAATTCACCTGACCTGCACATTTTTGGACTGTGGGAGGAAACTGGAGCACCTGGAGGAAACCCACGCAGACACAGGGAGAATGTGCAAACTCCACACAGACAGTTGCCCGAGGCTGGAATCGAACCTGGGACCCTGGTGCTGTGAGGCAACAGTGCTAACCACTGAGCCACTGTGCCACCCACAGCTACCAATTTCCTTGTTCTTGATGGCAAAGATGTTCCCCATAAGGTTGCTATTGGAGCCCTTGTTCCCACAACAGTACCTTGTTCCGGCCAGTGGAGAAGTCAGTGGAACCTTCATCTGAGGAGGACGCAGCGGTCGGTCTCGGCCGACTTTTGCTCCAAGTGGAAGAATCCCAAGGGACTAGGGGACAATTCAGGACACTCAATAGACTGGGGAATCCCGAGTATCTTGAGTTTGAGAGGATCGGCAGGGGTAGTAAGTCAAAAGAACTGCAATTTCCTCATCTGCTGCCTGACCATTCTAGGAAATAAGACCAAAGAGGCTCTGGAACAGATTAAACTGGGATTATTAGATCTGTGTCTTTATTCCATGCAGAATCGGTATGCCTTAGACTATATACTAGCCAGGGAAGGTAGGGTCTGTACAATTGTCCAAGACAAATGCATTATGGGATTCCCGACCGGACTGACAATATTACCAAGATACAAAACGAGATCGAAGTGCTCCTTGATGGGATGACTGAAGGGACCAGTTGGGGAAGCTAGGGATTGGGCTCATGGTACAAATTGGCTTATCAATTTGGCTATGTATATCGGAATCATTCTTTTCTGTCTGTTTGCAGGCATTGTTATTGTTAAGTGTTTAACTGCTAAACTTATGAGCTCCCTTCGTGATATAGGTTCACCCCAGAAGGCTCACCCCATGTGTTAGTGATGATGATAAATATGACCAGGTGAGCATTGAAGAGGATGTTGATGGTTGGAATGCCTTGAAGGGTATTCGTTTGGATTAGCCTTCTCTTTTAGTGATCGCAGAGCGATCAAAGGGGGGAATGAGGATATGGGCCTCTGGGAGGTAGGCCAAAATGGCTTCTCCAAATTCTGCATTACTAAATTAAAATTGCTGTGAACCAGTCAGAAACAAGAAACCACAGACTGTTGTAATTCCGATAAAAAAAACAGAACATGATAGTTCCCTATGTGTAAGTTCTACTGATAGTCCTTAAAGCCATTTAAATAACTAACCACATTTGCAAGCAATCAATATCATTGGTTCAATTTACTACCCATGAAGTAATTACAATTATTCATCGGATCTAACTATGCAATCATGCTCATATTGGATTTAAGTCTTATGCAAACTTTGTAAGGTTCTTGGATTTTTTTGATGGCCAAGAAGTTTTCCTACTTCTGGGCGAATCAGAGTCTGCCAACCCAGCGCTGAAACATACAATAAATGATTGTTTGCTTGTTGGACAAAGAGTCTTTTACGGGTGTGATAATTGACTGATCGTGGAACTGAGTGACTTATAGATCCACAAAGGTAAGTAAGTTGTAGACTTGTAGCAGCATCACTCAAGGGCAGAGGCTGTCCTTAATCGGGGCTGACCTCATTAGTCAGTCTGGGGGAGTGGGCCACAATCAGTTGTGGGAATTTGGGCAGTTTGGAGACCTTAACCAGGGGTTATCAGCAACCAGTCCATGCTATGCTGGGGGAAGTGGGAAACTCAGGTTTATGGATAGCAGTCATTACTCTGGGTTGCAAGGGGATAATGACAATGAGTGGGGGGACATTCAGAATGTAAGATGGGATCTGATGAAAGATGTGAGGGCAGAGAGTACTGTGGCAGGGAAGAGTTATGATCACAAGTTATGATCACTGGGGTGAAAGGAGGAATTTACCTTCAGCACCACCAAATCCCTTTCAGCAAACTGGGGTGTCAAATTGTTTTGTGTCCATTTCCTTTAGAATAGTTGAACAGTAAACTTTGAATGTCAGCACATGTGGTATGTTTGGTGTGGAACGTGGCGCATGCTGTAGCATTGACATCGATGTAGCACAGTGACATACAGAAGTATAGGTTAATAGAGGTGTTCAACATTTTGAAGGATTTTGATAATGTAAAAAACTGTGTCTACTGCAAGAAGATGAGTCAACCAGAGGAGACAGATTAAAGTTAATTTACAAAAGGATAAAAAGGAAGGTGAAAAGGTGTGAACAGGTATGCAGCTAGAGTCAATGGCAGAAGGTTATGGCAGTCGTGAGCGATTCATAGAACATAGAACATTATAGCATAGTACAGGTCCTTTGGCCCTCGATGTTGTGATGGCCTTTTATCCTACTCTAAGATCAGACAAACCTACATACCCTTTATTGTACTACCTTGCATGTGCCTCTCCAAGAGTCACTTAAATATCCTTAATGTATTTGACTCAACGGCCACTGTTTGCAGTGCATTCCACGCATCCACCACTCTCTGTGTAAAGAACCTATCTCTGACATCTCCCCTAAACCTTCCTCCAATACCTTAAAATTATGCCCCCTCATGATAGTCATTTCTGCCCTGGGAAAAAGTCTCTGGCTATCCACTCTATCTATGCCTCTCATCATCTTGTGCACCTCTATCAAGTCACCTCTCATCCTTCTTCACTCCAATAAGAAAAGCCCTAGCTCCCTTCAACTTTTCTTCATAAGAGATGCCCTCCAGTCTAGGCAGCAACCTGGTAAATCTCCTCTGCACCCTCTCTAATGAGGTGACCAGAATTGAACACAATATTCCAAGAGTGGTCTCACAATGGATATATCAAGCTGCAGCATAACCTTGCAGCTCTTAAACTCAGTCTCCCTGCTAATGAAAGCCAAAACACCATATGTCGTCTTAACAACCCTATCAAGCTGGGTGGCAAGTTTGAGGGATCTATGGACATGGACGCCAAGATCCCTCTGTTCCTCCACACTGCCAACAATTCTGCCTTTATCCCTGTAATCTGCATTTAAATTTGACCTTCCAAAATGAATCACTTCATACTTTTCCAGGTTGAACTCCATCTGCCATTTCTCAGCCCAGCTCTGCATCCTGTCAATGTCCTACTGCAACCTACAAAAGTCCTACACCTTTTCCATAACTCCACCAACCTTCGTGTAATCGACAAACTTACTAAACCACCCTTCCACTTCCTCATCTAAGTCATTTATAAAAATCACAAAGAGCAGAGGTCCCAGAACACCACTGGTCACTGATCTCCAGGTGGAATACTTTCCATTTACCACCACCATCTGTCATCTACGGATCAGCCAATTCTGTATCCAGACAGTCAAATTTCTCTGTATCCCATGCCTACCCTGGGGAACCTTATCAAATGCCTTGCTAAGATCCATTTATACCACATCCTCAAAGAATTCAATAAGGGATTTGATAGCTGTAACCGCACAATTCAGTGAGGCGTACATCCTGGTGCGCAGATTAATAGTATGAGCAGCAGTTGAATGCATGAGAAAAACTGCCAGGGCCACTGTGGGAGAAACCTCCACCAAACTCTACCAAAATGATGCTTAGCTAAATGTGGAAAGATTTATCCCAACAACACAATTTTACAATCTATGATGTAATGTATGTAATTAGATACAACTGTGGTACATGAAGGCTAGTTCATTATTCACATCATCCTTAGAACTGATCTTGTTCTATCTTTATTTTGGTGATTGCATGCTCCAGTACTCCAAGTTATTTTCATTTATTCAGACTGAAACACTCCAGCAATATTCTGAGTGCTGCCTTTAGCTGTCTTGTCACTTGACTTAGTTTTGATGGAGAATAATTATTTGAATATTGTTTAACTAAAGCCCTTCAGATTGTGTCACTCACAGATAGCATTCATCACCTATTAGCTTGCCTTACGTTTCAGATATTATTCTGAGTTATTACATTTTATCTGAAATAATATTCTATTTCGCTGTTGCTGAAGCATGACAGGGAAACGGAAATCAAATTTATTTTTGATGGTTGGTTTATAGCATTGAGTTTGTCTATGATCTGGATTCCATTGCAAATTGTATTTGATATGATTTGGTTTGATTTATTATTTATAAATGTACCAAGATACAGTGAGTAGTATTGTTTTGCATGCTAACCACAGGAATCATACCTTATATAAGTACCAAGAGATTGGTGCTGGAAGGGCTTCCTGATGCAGGGCTTTTGCCTGAAACGTTGATTTTCCTGCTCCTTGGATGCTGCCTGACCTGCTGTGCTTTTCCAGCACCACACTCTTGACTCTAATCTCCAGCATCTGCAGTACTCACTTTCGCTTTATATAAGTATGTCAGGCTAATAGAACAGAATGCAGGATGTAGTGTTACAGCTACAGAGAAGGTGCAGAGAAAGACCAGCTCTAATATGAGAGGTCTGTTCATGAGTATGAGTTGATTTTAACCCTACTGCGAATCCTCTTGCAAGGATGCCTGCCTTGAAGAAGTTTTCCTCCTCTCTCTACAAGAATCTCAGGGAGTCCCTCTCCCACTGCAACTCCCAGGTCATTTCCTCTGCCCTGAAGCTCTTCAACCATGTCCCGAAACAAACTTGACTTCAACAGTTTCCTCATTTCCCCTTCCCCCACCTCACCCCAGTTCCAAACTTCCAACTCAGCACTGTCCCCATGACTTGTCCGGACTTATCCTATCTGCCTATCTCCTTTTCCACCTATCCATTCCACCCTCTCTTCCCTGACCTATCACCTTCATC
>NC_057716.1:107671173-107690413 GCF_004010195.1 Chiloscyllium plagiosum
GTCTGACCTTTCACCCTCACCTTGACCTCTTTCCACCTATCACATTTCCGACGCCCCTCCCCCAAGTCCTTCCTCCCTACCTTTTATCTTAGCCTGCTGGACACACTTTCCTCATTCCTGAAGAAGGGCTTATGCCCGAAACGTCGATTCTCCTGTTCCCTGGATGCTGCCTGACCTGCTGCGCTTTTCCAGCAACACATTTCCAGCTCTGATCTCCAGCATCTGCAGACCTCACTTTCTCCTCAAAGATTTCACAAGCAGTCTTGTTTATGAAACTTAAACAATGGCGGTCAATTTTAAATGCCACTTTCTTGAGGTTAATAGGATGGTAAAGTCTCAAACAATGTTGGTAGCCTTACCAGTGTCCAAAGTATCCTCCTGTTTTAGGTGATAGGTTCCTTGTAATATGGAAATAGATGATTGACATATAGAGAATTAATTATTGGAGCTTGCACAGTTGAAATGTGAAAATAAGAAGTGAGGTGGATCAGTACTCCTGTCACAGTGGCATCAGTGATACTACAACAGCCTCAATAACCCCGTAATGGGAAGAAACGTTGCCAAGGGTAGTGCTCTGAATGCCAGCTGGTAACTAACATTGGACGGTACACATAATTATGGTAAATGAGAATAACTTTAGGCTTCTGATGTGTCCGTGTTTATGACTATCAAGCAAATATTAAGTTAAAGATCACCTAACACCAGGTTAGAGTCCAACAGGTTTGTTTGGAAGCATAGCTTTCGGAGCGCTGCTCCTTTTGTCAGGTAGCTGTGGGGCAGGATCATAGGACACAGAATTTATAACAAAAGATCAAAGTGTCATACAACTGATGCGATGTATTGAACAAACCTACATTGCTGTTAAGTCTTAATCACTTGGAATGGTGATGCTGGTTTTGATTTATTAATATGTAAATCCCAAAACATCTTTCAAGTCACATTCTCGAGATGAATTAGGCTTTATAAAAAAGTGAAATCTCAGCTCAGACAATGCATTAAAGGTGTAAGGTTAGAGTCTGACTGTGTCCCAACCCTGAGTCAGACCAGTTCTATTACCAAAGTAGGAATTTATAAAATGTCACAAGAACTAACTGCCTACAGATTGTATGCTTTTTGAATGAAATGCCTGCAAACACAAATCTGAAAATGCAAATTAACCTCAGAGATGTGTGTGTGTGATCACAACCCTCCATCGTGAAAAGCATCCTTCCACCGCTACCCTCTGTCTCCTGTGACTAAGCCAGTTCTGTATCCATTTTGCCAGCTCACCCCAATACCATGTCACTTCATCTTTTGAACCAGTCTGCCAAGAGGGACCTTGTCAAAGGCTTTATTGAGGTCCATATCGACAACATCAGCTGCTTTTCCCTGATCAATCATCTTTGTCACCTCCTCAAAAACCTCAATCAAGTTAGTCAAACATGACCTTCCCTGCACAAAACAATACTGTCTATCGCTAATCAGTCAGTTATCTTCTAAATGCCGAAATGGATTTTGTCCCTGAGGACCTTTTCCAATAATTTTCCTACCACCAAAATAAGACTCACAGGTCTGTAATTTCCAGGATTATCTCTGCTGCCCTTATTAAACAATGAGATAACATTGGCTATTCTACAGTACCCTGAGCCCTTACCTGTGGCCAAAGAGGATATAAAGATGTCCATCAATGCTCCAGCAATTTGTTCTCTTGCCTCCCTCAGTATTCTGGGGTTGATCCCATCAGGACCCTAATACTTTTTAAAATGCATAACACAATTTCCTTTTAAATCACAACTTGGTTTAGAAATTCGATACTTCCATCTGTGAGATCACCCTCCACTAATTCCTTTGGTGAATACCAACAAAGTATTCGTTTTGGATCTCACCTACTTCTTCTGTTTCCACACATGGATTCCCTCCTTTGTCCTTGAGTGGGCCAACTCTTTCTCTGGCTACTCCCTTACTTTTTATATATGTAAAAAAAGTCTTGAGATTGTCCTTAATCCTGTTTGTTAATGACTTTTCATAACCCCTTTTAGCCCTTTTAATCCCGGTTGGATTGGATGCCACATAGTTGTGGCAGTGCCCAGAGTGCCAACAAAGTCAAACATTGCTGTCAGCAGATCCTCCACATTTGTGGGAGTGGGTAAATAAATGCTGAAACCAGTTAAATGTTGACTATGCCATGAGCTGTATGTTTTTAGTCATTGTGAATGTCTATTCAAAGTGGTTGGACATGTAGAGTTCATTTGTCAAACACTGGGTCGACAATTGAAATGTTGCGAGCATCTTTTGCAATACACGGGCTCCTGGAGGTGTTAGTCACAGGTAACGGGCCATCATTTACTAACAGGGAATTTGAGTATTTCCTAAAGTCATATGGCATTCAGCACATAAGGACAAGTCCATACCATCCATCCATGGTCTAGTGGAAAGAGCAGTCCAAACTTAGAAGGCAGGCTTAAAGAAACAGCCTCTGTATTCGCTCAATACCAATCTGTTCTGGTTCCTGTTTGATTACAGGACCATCTCTCAAACAGCTACAGAGACAACTACAGCAGAGTTGCTAATGGGGAGAAGACTCTCAGCAGGATAAGTTTGGTCTTCCCGGACCTGGGGATACAGGGTGAAATGGCATCAGGAATACCAATGCTAGACACAAGACTGCTCTAAGTGAGAGAAGCAGTTTATTTCAGGGATAAAGTTAGGTGTCAAAATGGGAATGGCCCTACCAGAGTAAAAGGCATGGTCAACATGAGGTCAGGTCCAAAGACGTACAAAGTTTGGGTAGGAGTGACAGTCCTGAACAAGTATGCAATCACAGGAAAGCTGCAATCTCGCAGATGGGGCAGGTGCAAAATGTATCTGGCCCCTCAGAACATCCAGCAAGGCTGTCAGAACCCTTCTTTTCTCCCCACTCTCCCTTCGCCTAGTGTTGTCGAAACCTCTGATGACACTATGGACAGGGCAGATGTCACAATTTTGACACCATTACTGCCTGAAGAAAATGATGAATTTTGGCAAAGATGCTCTGGATGTAAGAGGCAGGCTATGGTCTGATACATGTCATCAGTATCCAAGGCAGACCCTAGGAACCAGCTCTGTGCGAGCTGGGACAGTATCTTGTACTGTGCATGCGTCAATAAAAAAATGACTTGGCAATGGGAAATTGGTCTTCCTAAAGTTATTTCACCTACCATTACCCTTACAAGAGCTAAGGGAATGGCCTAGGGGTATTGTCGCTAGCCTATTAATCCAGATCCCCAAGTAACATTCTAGGGACCCAGGTTCAAATTCCATCATGGCTGAATTCTATAAAAATCCTTTAATGGGCTCTGCAAGTAAGTTAATCACCTGAGGGAACACAGGTCAATGTGAGGATTCTTAGTCTTATGGGTGGCACGGTGGCACAGTGGTTAGCACTGCTGCCTCACAACGCCAGAGACCCGGGTTCAATTCCCGCCTCAGGTGACTGACTGTGTGGAGTTTGCACATTCTCCCCGCGTCCGCGTGGGTTTCCTCCAGGTGCTCTGGTTTCCTCCCACAGTCCAAAAATGTGCAGGTTAGATGAATTGGCCATGCTAAAATTGCCCGTAGTGTTAAGTAAGGGGTAAATGTAGGGGTATGAGTGGGTGGCGCTTCAGCGGGTTGGTGTGGACTTGTTGGGCCGAAGGGCCTGTTTCCACACTGTAAGTAATCTAAGTAATCTAACAAGAACAATTAGGCATGGGCAACAAATGTTGACCTTGATGAAAATCCAGGAATGAATTAACTATAGATTGTATTTTATACCCTGGGCTAAAGACAACACAACACATTAACCATCATACTGTCACACCAAAATTTCCATTAATATTTGGTCACTGATTCTTTTAATTGATTTTGAGAAATAACAGAAAAATAATTCTCTTGATTGAGCAACTCCTTCTGTGCCTTGTGCAGCAAATGTTTAACATCACACTGAAAACATAGTTGCTCAATCTGAAACAGGAAACAAGTACTGTTCATTGGCTGTGTCGAAACAGGAATACTTCAAGAATGCGTACTTGGGACTAATTTGCAATAACATGTTACCGCCTATACTAAAATAACACAAAAAAATTGCAAAAAGACAGAGGTGTATTGGTGCTGAAGGTGTCCACTTGGCGCATTATTCCTGCTCCAGTCTCTGAATGAACATTTTGAGTTATTGTAATTCTTCTGCTTTTTCCAAGTAGAGAAAGTTTCTTATTAAATAAGCATATAGCGCACTCTGGAATGTCTCAGCTGAACCTGTTTCCATCACACTTCAAAGCACTGCATTTCAGATCTGAATCACTTCTGTGGAAAAGCTTTCTCTCACATTACATTTGCTACTTTCACAAATCGCTTTAAATCTGGATCCTCTTCTCAATCCTTTTATGAGCAGGGACTATTTCTCCTTATCTATTTCTCCTGTCTGAACTTATTACAATTTTGGAAACTTTTTAACAATCATCTCTTGGACTTCTTGCCAAATAAAGCATTCCCAACTTCTCCAACTTAATCTCGTAACTGAATTTTCTCAACCCTGGAAGCATTCTTGAAAATAGCTTCTGTTTTCTCTCCAATGTGATCACATCTTTCAGTGATGCAGTGCCCAGAACTACACACAATACTCCAGTTGAGATCTAACAAGTTTCTTGAATAATTTCAAGATGTGATCTCTTGTTCTTGTACTCTGTAATGTCTAACCTTTTAACATTGTTTTCCTTACTTTCTGCTTTGTAATTAAGGTTCTGTACCTAGGTACCTTTGTACCTAAGATGATGCCATAAGTGATGACTTGTAAACATTTCGCTGTACTCATCTGAATACACATGACAATAAAGCTAATTCAATTCAATTCAAGGATACTGGATGCTTTACAAGCTGCTCTCTCCTCTTGTTCTGTAACCTTCAATGATCTTTGCACACATACACCCAGTTCCCTTTTCTCCCGCACCCACTTATGAATTGCATCTTTATACCATACTGTCTGTCCGTGCTCTTTCTACTAAAATATATCACCTCATGTTTCTTCACATGGAACTCCATCTGCCACATATCTTCCCACTCCTCAAATATTATGCCCTTTTGGAAAAATGGGCTATAGAATCATAGAAGAATCAGAGTCCCTACAGTGTGGAAACAGGTCTTTCAGCCCAACAAATCCATATCGATCCTGCGAAGAGTAACCTACCCAGACCCATTCCCCTATATTCCTGAAGAAGGGCTTATGCCCGAAACGTCAATTCTCCTGTTCCTTTGATGCTGCCTGACCTGCTGCGCTTTTCCAGCAACACATTTTTCAGCTCTGATCTCCAGCATCTGCAGTCCTCACTTTCTCCATTCCCCTATACTCTACATTTACCCCAGACTAATTCACTTAACCTACACATCCCTGAACACTATGGGCAATTTAGCGCAGCCAATTTACCTAACCTGCACATCTTTGGATTGTGGGACGTAACCGGAGCATCCAGAGGAAACCCATGTGGACACGAGGAGAATGTGCAAACTCCACACAGACAGTCACTTGAGGTGCGAATCAAACTTGAGTCCCAGCATGTGACGCAACAGTGCTGAACACTGAGCCACCGTGCCACGCATAGTGATCAGAAACAAAAACAGAAATTGCTGGTCTGGCAGTATCTGTGGAGGGAAAGCAGAGTTAACATCTTGGGTTTAGTGACCCTTCTTTAGAACAGATTGTACCTAACCCTACCCCCACATGCCAAGCCTTTTCATCACGTAGGCTGCTACCACAAACAACCCATTGTTAGCTACTAATGGTCCCCAAATGAACATAGAAACATAGAAAATAGGCAGAAGTAGGCCATTTGGTTCTTCAAGCCTGCACCACCATTCAATATGATCATGGCTGATCATGCAATCTTAGTATCCCATTCCCGCTTTCTCTGCAAATACTTTGATCCTTTAAGCCGCAAGGGCCACACCCAGCTCCCTCTTGAATATATCGAACAAGCTGCCCCCTATGGCTTCCTGTGGGAGAGAATTCCACAGATTCACAACTCTCCTGAGTGAAGAAATTCTTCCTCATCTCAGTTCTAAATGGCTTACCCCTTATTTTTGGACTGTGGCCTCTAGTTCTGTACTTCCCCAACATCAGAAACATTCTTCCCACATCTTGCTTGTCCAGTCCCATCAGGATTTTATGTTTCTATGAGAATTGCCCTCACTCTTCTATATTCCACTGAATACAAGCCCTTCTTCATATGTTAGTCCTGCCATCCGAGGAATCAGGTGGAAGAGGAGGAGAACTTCTTCAAGGTAGGTATCAGTTGGGCCAACCATCGCTGGATTCCCTCAATAGTAAGAATGTCTTTCCTCAGACTAGGAGACCAAAACTGCACACAATACACAAGATGTGGCGTCAACAAGACCTTGTACAATTGCAGCAAAACATCTTAACTCTGATAGTTGAACCCTCTCGCTGTGAAGGCCAACATGCCATTAGCTTTCCTCACTGCCTGCTGCACCTGCATGCCAACCTTAAGTAACTGTTCTACCATGACCACCTCTCAGGTCTCATTGCACCTCACCTTTTTCTAAACCACCACCATTCAGATCATAAATGCCTTCCTGTTTTTTCTACAATAGATAATAGCAGCTATTCTTTCTCCCAGGCTGATCTTTTCCCAGTTCTTCGTGTGCCCAATGTCATTCTCTCTCTCTGGGCTCCATCTCCACCTATCAATTCCCTCCCTCTGGTCAGTGTCATAGAATCATAAAGGCATGCATCACAGAAGAGGCCCTTTTCTCTATTGTGTCTGCACTGATATAAAAAAATTATTTTGGTTCATCTGATTCCATCATCAGGGTAGACTTTGCACACTTTGATTAAATCTTTATTTGTTGCAACAAGAGAATGGAAGATTATCGAGAAACAGAGGTTTAGATTACTTACAGTGTGGAAACAGGCCCTTCGGCCCAACAAGTCCACACCGACCCGCCACCCACCCATTCCCCTACACCTAACACTAGGGGCAATTTAGCATGGCCAATTCACCTAACTTGCACGTTTTCGGACTGTGGAGGAAACCAGTGTACCCAGAGGAAACCCACGCAGACACAAGGAGAATGTGCAAACTCCACACAGAGAGTCGCCTAAGGCAGGAATTGAACCCAGGTCTCTGGTGCTGTGAGGCAGCAGTGCTAACCACTGAGCCACTATGCCGCCCACAGGTAATGAGCACCCGGGAATGGTATTGTAAGTGATAAAGGTAAACAAAATAGCAGGTATTATATTGCAAAACAAAATGGCATTATATATTACAATGAACCTCCTGCATGTGGCAGAACTTCCCTGACACTCTTGAAACCTCAAGTTATCTTGGGGTAGGGTTTTACAAATTAATCAATCAAAATCTGCACCTCCATTCTAACTGATAAACACCTAATAGCCACTTAGGTTTGTTCAATACATTTGCATAAGTTGTATGACCCTTTTATTTTTTACTATAAATTTGTGCCTGATTTATTCTCCCTCACTAGCTGCCTGAGGAAGGAACAGGGGCTCTGAAAGCTTGCAGTTTCAAATAAACCTGTTGGACTATAATGCGGTGTCATGTGATTTGTGACTTTAAAAAGAACATTATTGATTGCAAATGGGTTGATGCCTGAGGCAGATGGACAAAGGTAGAATTTAAGGGAACAGCTAAGGCAAGCCTACACTGAAATTGAAAGGGGAGCAAATTAATTTTGATAGCTAGATATGAACATTTGAATCTGAAATCAAATGTGATTTACTTAGATTATTCTCTCAGAGAAATTTAAGAACTCACTATCTTCTGAAATAACAGCCTATGTTAAGGACCAAAGGGTTGTAACTGTGGGTCAGGAAGCAATAATAGCTGACAGTTTGTTCCTCTTACATAAAACTACATCTTTTTCCACTGTCTTCATAAATTCAAAAGACATAAAAAGTAGGACAGTGAAAGGAAGGTAATAACCAGGAGAGCTGGATATGATCCAAGATCTTCTCCTCAGAGCAGAAAATACTGAGGGTGGTGGTGTAAATCAAATGCTGAAGTGCATCAACTGTAACAAAGTGAGACACGTTTATTCAGAATGCTGAACGTTGCAAGCAAAATCAATGGGATTTATTGGAGTTTCTTTATATTCGTTTGTGGGATGTGGGTGTTGCTGGCTGGGCCAGCATTTATTGCGTGTCTCTAATTGCCCTCGAGAAGGTGATGGAGAGTTGCCTTCTTGAAATGCTGCAGTGTACCTACTGTGGGTTGACCCACAATACCATCAGGGAGGGAATTCCAGGATTTTGACTCAGCGACAGTGTAGAACGACAATATATTTCCAAGCCAGGATGGTGAGTGGCTGGGAGGAGAACTTGAAGGTGGTGGTGATCTCATATATATGTTGCCCTGGTCCTTCTAGATGGAAGTGGATGTGAGTTTGCAAGGTGCTGTCTGAGGATCTTTGAGAATTTCTGCAGTGCATTTTGTAGATAGTACACATTGCTGCTATGGAGCACATTGGCGGAGGGAGTGGGTGCTTGTAGATGTGGTGCCAATCAAGTGGGCTGCTTTGTCCTGGATGGTGTAAAGCTTCTTGAGTGTTGTTAGGAGCTGAACTCATCTAGGTAATTGGGGAGTATTCCATCACACTCCTGCCTTGTGTCGTGTAGATGGTGGACAGGATTTGAGGAGTCAGGAGGTGTATTACTTGCTGCAGTATTCCTAGCTTCTGACCTGCTCTTGTAGCCGCCATGTTCATGTGGTGGACTAGATTATGTTATGATATCTGGTTGGTATAGATGAGTTGGACTGAAGGGTCTGTTTCTGTGCTGTACATCTCTATGACTCTAAGTGGGTAATGATAATCCCCAGGATGTTGATCATTGGGATTCAATGATGGTAACACCATTGAATGTCAAGGGACAGTGGTTACATTGTCTTTTATTGGTGATGGCCATTGCCTGACATTTGTGTGGCGTGCATGTTACTTGTCACTTGTCAGCTCGAGTCTGGATATTGTCCAGATCTTGTTGCATTTGGACATAAACTGTTTCAGTATCTGAGAAATTGTGAATGGTGCTGATCATTGTGTGATCATCGGTGAACATCCCCATTTCTGACCTTATGATGGAGGCAAGGTCATTGATGAAGCTAAAGATGGTTGGGTCTAGGTCCCTACCCTGAGGAACTCCTACAGAGATGCCCAGGAGCTGAAATGACTGACCTCCAACAAATACCTATCGTCTTCCTATGTGACAGGTATGATTTTAATCATTGGAGAGTTTGCTCACTGATATCTATTGATACCAGTTTAGCCAGGGCCCCTTGATGCCACACTCAGTTGAATGCAACCTTGATGTCAAGGGCTGTCCCTCTCCCCTCCCCTCTGGAATTCAGTTCTTTTGTCCATGTTTGAACCAAGGCTGTAATGAGGTCAGGAGCTGAGTGACCCTGGCGGAACCCAAACAGTGAGTCACTGAGTGGGTGCTGCTTGATAGCGTTGTTGATGACATCTTCCATCACTTTACTAATGATTGACAGTACACTGATGGGACTGTAATTGGCCAGGCTCAATTTGTCATGCTTTTTATGGGCAGGATATACCTGGGCAATTTTCGACATTGTCGGGAGGATGCCAGTGTTCTAACTGCACTACAACAGCTTGGTTCGGAGAGCTGCAAATTCTGGAGCACAAGTCTTTAGTACTGTTGCCAGAATGTTGTCACAGTCAGAAGCCTTTGAGTATCCAGTGCCTCCAACAGTGGGTGAAATGAATTGGCTCAAACTGTTACCTGTGATGTTGGGGACCACTGGAAGAGCCCGAGATGGATCATCCACTCGGCAATTCTGGCTGAAGATTGCTGCAAATGCTTCAGCCTTATCTCTTGCACTAATGGAGCAAGTATTTTGGCCTTATCATTATTGTAGGTGAACAGTGTTTGAGTTCAGTAGAATAGACAGATTAGATGACAAATATCAAGAGATTTAGTCAAAACGGCATAAAGCCCCCTTTTCTTCAAATAAACTTTTGTAACTGCACAAAGAGTTAGAGGGCCCACTCAACTACCTTTTCTGGAGAAGGAAGTAGTTTTTCTTAGAAAGTTCAATGAAAGGCAAAGTATTGGTGAATGGGATAGATGGAGAGTATATCTCACTTCCATTGTGTAAAGTACAACTGCAGTGTGACTTGCTGTCTGGATAAGTGGTTATCAGGGAAGTTAAGAAATTACATGTGGACAGAACTGATTTACTCCTGGGGAATGTTTTGATAATAATGAAAATTATTGGTTCACTTCTAATCATGACAAGTCCAGGATGTGGGTTTGCTCACTGAGCTGGAAGGTTCATTTTCAGATGTTTCGTCACCATACTAGGTAACATCTTCAGTGAGCCTCTGGACAAAGCACTGTTGGTGTTTCCTGCTTTCTATTTATAGTGTTTAGCATTCCTTGGGTTGGTGATGTCACTTCCTGTGGTGATGTTTTAGGTAAAAGTCCTTCTTCAGGAAGGGTCAACAGGAAGGATTCCTGATGAAGGGCTTTTGCCTGAAATGTCGATTTCCTGTACCTCGGATGCTGCCTGACCTGCTGTGCTTTTCCAGCACCATACTCTCAACAGTAATCTCCAGCATCTGCATATTATGATTTATGATTGTCACATGTACCTAGATACAGTGAAAAGTTTTGTTTTGTGTAAAGTACAGGTAGGTCACATCACACATATAAGGGTAATAGAGCAGAGTGAAAAATACAATGTTATGGCTGCAGAGAAGGTGCACAAACAGCAAGTTCAACATTAAATTTAAAATTGGAGAGCTCCATTCAGGAGTGAAATAAAAGTGGGGGGGGGGGGAAGTTGTGCTTGAGTCTGTTGGCACATGTGTTTAACCTTTTGTATCTTCTGTCTGATGAAAAAGGTTGGCAGAAATTATAACCTGAGGCAGTCAGAAGTATAGACGGAGTCAATGGATGGAAGGTTGATTATGTGATGGACTGTGCTGTCCTCACAACTCTCTGTGGTTTCTTACAATCCTGGGCAGAAAGGTTGCCATACCAAGCTGTGATGCCTTTGGATAGAATGCTTTCTCTGTTGCATCAATAAAACCTGGTAAGTGTCTTTATGGACATGACAAATTTTCTTAGCCTCCTGAGGAAATAGAGGTGTTGCTGTGTTTTCTTTTGACCATAGAGTCAACATGGGTGGACCAGGAAGACAGAGGACAGTTTGTCCAGAGAACAGTTATGAATCAACCACATTGCTGTGGGTCTGGAGTCACAAGTAGGCCAGATCAAGTAAGAATGACAGCATCCTTTCTTTGAGGTCATCAATGAACAGGATGAGTTTCTCCAACAATGGATTCATGGTATGAAAAATTCTATCACTGGCCATGGCAAGATTCAACTCCAGGTCCCAAGAACATTATTTGGGTCTCTGGATTACCAATCCAGCACTGGGCCATTGCTTCCTCTGACCAAGTAGATGACAAAACAAAGTCCATCACAGGGATGATATTAATACTACAAGTGATGTTCTTGTAGCTAAAATTCAATTTAAGAATGAGGATAGCTCAAAATATGTTTAGCATGTTTTCGTTAACTAAGGCTGAAAAAAAGTCAAGATTTAAATAAGATATTGTTATGAAGTTGTACGTGTACTGTACCTTTAAGAGAGTGTGAAATCTGGCAAGGACCTAACAAGCACATAGTGTGCTGAAAAATTTTAAAATGTAACATTTGCTGTGAAACAAATAGCTGGAGCTGAGATAATATGTTACACAACAAATTCAAATTTGGCCAATCGGTTTAAATTATGCCCTAAGATACCAAAATCTAATCGAATTTAAATGTTAATGTTTTGATGTCACCAAAACAATGAGACAATCTGATGTCTTGATATATTAAAAAATTGGGCATTTTTAACTGTTAGCCAGAGCGGCAAAGAGTACCAATAAACACAGACAGCCCACAGACTCATACTCTGAAAGATACCTGTTCATGTGAAATCTGTGCAGCAGAAGACCAAAGAAAAGACCCAGAATAATTTACAGAGCAAGATACAGAGGAGAATGGACACAGCAGACTGGTTTTGAAATTTGAAACTTTTGTAAAACATAATCGGGGGTTTTTACTAGATCAGTATATTGATTTATCAACCTGCCACTCTCCAACAATCAGTAAAAGGAGGATTATAGTGTCGATAGTTGTTGCTTAATGCTCTCTTTTCTTCTCGGAGCTAAAGAATAAATTGCAAATTTTTTCTTTAAATAATGGGATTTGGTAGTTGCAAGGCGATGACAACTTTTCTGTGAGTGTGGTTTAAATTAGCAGAAGGGTTTAACATTACGATCGACAACTCACAAAGAAGAGGAGGTTGAAGGAGGTCCAGAGTATTGCCAGGCAGCTGCATGCTAGCATCATCTTCTCTGGACATCTACCTTGGCCAATATTTGACATGCTGCAGGCCATGCTCCATGACCATTGAGCGGTTGCACCCTCCATCCATGGAGGTCGGTGCAGGCCAAGCCCAGTCTCACTGCATCATCGTCATGGCACATCTTAGACTAAGATAACATAGTTCAGCACTTCACAACTCGACTTTGCAGTTAACTGACATTTTACGTTGCTGCTGCCTTGTGCATAAGGGACAGGCACCCAATTATAGCATCAGAGAAGCTTGCATCTCAGGATTTTTAGTTTGCATCTTCCGTGCTCAATTAGATTTGCACCTATTTGCATACTTACCTCATTTCTGCCTTACATTGCCTTTTAGTACACTGCTGCTTCAGGTGACAGGGTAAACGTTTGGTTAAAGAGATGGTGCAGGCGAGACAGCTTTAAATTCCTGAGGCATAGGGACTGTTTCCAGGGGAGATGGGAACTACACCTCTCGATTACATCTGAACATGTCTGAGATCAATGTCTTGTGGGGAGATTTGCTAATGCTGTGGATTTAAATGAGATTGGCATGGTTATAGGATCCTGACAAGTATTTTAGAGGGGAGGAAAGCTAAAATGAAATTAAGAATTGGAGTCTGGAAGACAAAGGAAATATAGATCAGATAAGAAAGAAGCACTCTTAGCATAGCTAAATATTTTATGCAACGATCCTGAGGAATAAAACAGGAGCTGAGGATATAGATAGGGGCCTGTTAGAATTAGATTAAGAATATCCTTTATTGCCACGTGTACTCCAGTACAGGAGTATTAGGAATACAGTGAAAGGTTTTAGCAATGGCTACCTTTAATGGCGCCATCTTAGGTACAAGTACCTAGGTACAAACCTTACTGAGTAAAAAACAAGTCTTGTTACAATGTAAAAAAGAATATAGATTAGCATGAAACATTGGAAAAGTCCAACATTATAATAAATGACCATAAGCACTGAAGCTCCAGTCCATGCCTGCAGGGGCCCCACAGGACAAGGCCACATTATCTCCACGTGCCATCCTCAATCCAGGACTCACTCCGCCGCCACTCTGGGATTTCCCTGTTTGCTCTGCTACCACCATGAGACTCGGCAAATGCTCATTTTGCTGCGGGACTCGGCCCGTAATTGTTCCATTTAGTTGTGGGGCTCAGTCCGTATTTGTTCTGTTCTGCCGTGGAACTCGGTCTGTGTTTGATCCATTCCACCACGGGACTCGGCCGATGCTCGCTCTGTTCCGCCACGGGACTTGGCCGATGCTCGCTCTGTTCTGCCACGGGACTCGGTCTGTGTTTGATCCATTCCGCCACGGGACTCGGCCAGTGTTTGCTCCATTCTGGGAGTTAGAGTCATTGAGTCCTACAGCATGGAGACAGGCCCTTTGGGCCATGCCGACCAAAATGCTCATCCACGCTAACCCCATTTCCCTGCACTTGGCCCATATCCTTCTAAACATTTCCTATCCATGTATTTACCCAAATGCCTTTTAAATGTTGTTACTTAGATAACAACCACTTCTCCTGGCAGCTCATTCCATATGCATACCACCCACTGTGTAAAGAAGTTGCCCCTCACGTTCCCTTTTATTCTTTCCCCTCTAAACCTAAACTGACGTTGTCTATTCCTAGATTCCCCAACCCTGGGAAAAATACTGAGTGCATTCACCCTATCCATGCCTCACACGATCTTGCACATCTCTACAGGGTCCCCCTTCAGTCTCTTATGCTCTAAAGAAAAAAGTGCTATTTTGTCCAACCTCTCCCTGTAACTCACACCAAGCAACATCCTTGTAAATTTCTTCTGCACTCTTTCCAATTTAGTAACATCCTTCCTACAGCAAGGTGACCAAAACTGAACACAATACTCCAAGTGCAGCCTCACCAACGTCCTGTAGAACCACAGCATAACTTCCCAACTCCTGTACTCAGTGCCCTGACTGATGAAGGCCAGTGTGCCTAAAGCCTTCTTCACTGCCCTGTCTGCCTGGCACTCCACTTTCAGAGAACCTTGCACCTGAACTCCAAGGTCCCTCTGTTCCACTATACTCCTTAAGGCCCCACCATTCACCATGAAACTCCTGCCTTGATTTGACTTTCCAATACGCAAGACATCACACTTATCTATATTAAACTCCAGTTGTCATTTCTCGGCCCACTTCCCTAGCTGATCAAGGTCCTGCAATAACTTCTGACAACCTTCCTCACTGTCCACGATACCGCTTATTTTAGTGTCATCTACAAACTTACTAATCGTGCCTTGGACATTCTCATCCAAATCATTGATATAGGTAACAACTGCAATGGGCCCAGCACTCACCCTGAGGCACTCCACTAGTCACGGGCCTCCAGTTTGACTAGCATCCTTCCTCTGCTTCCCACCATCGAGGCAGTTATGTATCGAATTTGCCAGCTTCCCCTGGATCCCTTGCAATCTAACCTTCCAGACCAGCCACCATGTGGAATCTTATCAAAGGCCTCACTGAAATCCATACGGATGATGTCTACCACCCTTCCCTCCTCAACCTTTCTGGTCACTTCATCAAAGAACTCTAACAAATTTGTGAGGTATGATCTCCCACGCAGAAAGCCATGCTGACTACTCCTAATCAAACCCTATCTTTCCAAATGCATGTATATCTTATCTCTCAGAATCTTCTCAAGTAATTTACCCATATCAGATGTCAAACTTACTGCTCTATAGTTTCCAGGCTTTTCTTTGCAACCCTTCTTGAGCAAGAGCACAACATTTGCTACCCACCAGTCTTCCAGGACCTTGCCTGTGGCTAACAATGATGTAACATATCAGCCAGGGCCCCCACAATTTCTTCAGTGTTTTTGATATATCTGGTCAGGAACTGGAGATTTATTGACTTCATACATTGTAATACATCCAACATCTCGTCCACTGTGATATGGACTGTTCCCAAGATATCACCACTAACTTCCCCAAGGTCCCAGGTCTTCATGTCTTTCTCCATGGTAAACACAGAGGAGAAATATTCAATGAGGACCTCACCTATCTCCTAAGGTTCTACACATACCTGTCCACTTTGGTCATGTATGTGTAGATGGGACCTATTCCCTCTCCAGTTATTCTTTTGCCTTTAATATATTTAAAGTACCTCTTTGGATTCACCCTAATCATCTCAGTTTAGAGTTTCTTGTGTCCCCTTTTTGCCCTCCTTATTTCCTTCTTCAGTGAACTCCTGTATTCCCTGTATACCTCCTGGCATTCCCTTGATCCCGGCTGCCTGTACCTGAGCCACGTCTCCTTCTTTTTCTGGTCAAAGCTTCAATATCTCTTGTCATCCAGCTTTCCCTATTCCTTCCAACCATACTCTTCACCCTCACAGGAATAGATAGATCTTGAACTTTAGCTATCTCACTTTAAAAGGCCTGTGCTCACTCTGTCCTGCTGTGGGATTCGGTCTGTGCTCGCTCTGCCATGAGACATGGTGCCTGCTCTTTCCACTTTGGGGTACAGCGTACTCTGATCCAACATGGCACACAGCCCATGCTTTCTCCATATTGCCATGGCACTCAGTCGGGGCTCACTCCGTTCCGCTGCGGGACTCGGCCAGGGCTCGGTTTATTCTGCCCTGGGATTTGGCCCGTGTTTGTTCCACGGCGAGACATGTTCTGTGCTCATTCCACCACAAGACACGGCCTGCTCTGCTTCATCATTGGACTCGGCCCATGCTCCCTCTGTTTGGCCTGGATAGTGAGGGAGCAGCACAATCTCTACCCAGTATCGAATTGAGGCATTCCCACGTGCAAGTTGAATGTCATAACAACTACAGAAACAGCACAGGGCCACTGACCCCTTTGAGCTGTCAGAATATGATATCATTGTAAAGGCAAAGAGTTGGCTGAAAGATGTGCAGGATTGGCAGTTCAACATTCCTGGACAGGTATTTCGATGAGATAGACCAGGATGCTCCTGACTGTACTCAAGCTGATGTAATGGACTAAGCCAGACCAAACTAGACTTAATTATGCTGTTCCGAATATACACAACAATCCCACTAAGCAAACCCCCTTAAAACACAGTTTAAAGAAAGGAACTGATGCTTACAGGTTGAAGTTAAAAGGGCAGAAAGAGAGGGAGCCTGTTTGCAGTCCATTGCTAAGCTTCCAACTAGTTCTGGACTGAACTACTCAGCTAGAGAGCTGACCACTTCCCTTCCATTATACAGGTGACTTCTGTTGCATGATGACTTTGGCCTGAAGTCTTATCTGCTTACTTATAAACAAAAAGGCCTCTCAATATCCTTTAATCTCTGTACCAAGCTAGTTTAATCAGAACTGGGACTAGTTTATTACCCTTCTGAAAAAAAACAAGGACGCAGTCCTTTAGGAAAAAAGGACTAGCTTTGTGACACCTCCACCCCCCCTTTAAAAAAAAGAACCATCAGTACCAAAAGATGGTTTAACTTTTAAAACCCTTCAAAAACAAATTGGTTTGTAGTCTAAAACAAGCGTATACACTATACTAACTATAGACATGCAAACATGTATAACCGCATGCAAATTCAGGCCGTGGTCCACCGGCCACTGAACGCCTCCGTATCTCATTTGAGTCTCGATAACGCATCGGCAATCACGTTTTCGCGACCTGCCATCTGCACAATCGTCAAATGGAACGGCTACAACAACAAGCTCCATCTAAACAGCCTGGTATTTTTGTCCTTAAATTTCTCCACAAATGTCAATGGGTTGTGATCAGTGTATACGATTGTCTCAGATGCATTGTGGGAATATAAACACTGAAATGTTGGAATGCCAACACCAAGCTGAAAGTCTCTTTCTCCACCGCTGAACATTTCTGTTGATGAACGTTCAGCTTCCTGGAAAAATACCCAATTTTTTTTTCTCTATTCCCTCATCAACCTCCTGCAGAAGCACCACACCGACATCTGCATCACTGGCATCGAATGCCATCTTGAAAGGTTCAATCAGATGTGGCTAATACTGGGGCAGTGGTTAACACAATTTTTAGGCTGTTAAATGCCTTTTTAAAGTCCGCTGTCCACTGAAACTTCCTGCGCTTTTCTAACAATTCGGTGAGTGGAGCAGCCACACTGCTAATGTTTGGCACAAATGTTCGGTAAAATCCACTCAACCCCAGGAACTGTAGTATTGCTTTTGCCATCGACAGTGTGGGAAATCCCTCATTTACTTTCATTTTCACACCCCGTGGGGCCATTTGTCCATGTCCAATAACGTGGGCCAGGAAGGTGACTTGGGTTTTGGCAAATTCACTTCTACCTAGGTTTACCACCAAGCCTGCCTTCTGAAGTCGATAGAACAAGTCCGATAAATGCCATAAATGTTCCTTCCATGAGTGACTTAAAAACCACCAGGTCATAAATGTAAACACAATTGGATAACCTGGCAATGGCTTTATTAGTCAGTCTCTGAAATGTGGTTGGAGCATTTTTTATACCAAATGGCATGATGTTGAACTGATATATTCCATCTAGCATTACGAAAGCCAAAATTGCCTTTGCATTCTCTGACAGAGATACTTGCCAGTAGCCTCTGAGCAAGTTGAACTTTGAAATATAAGTTCCTTATCCCACTTTTTCGACACAGTCCTCCAATGTGGAAATGGATATGCATCAGTCTTTCTGACAGCATTGACTTTGCGATAGTCCACACATAACCATTGGGTAACATCTGGCTTTGGCACCATGACTATAGGTGAACTCCAGTCACTGTAACCCACTTTGATTGTGCCATCTCGGAGCATGGCTCTATCTCCTACTGAACCTGTTCCAACTTTAGAGGGTTATGTCTATAAGAATGTTGCTTAATTGGAACAGCATCTCCTATCTCCACATCATGCGTACATAAGGTCTAGGCAGCTGAGGACAGAACAGGCCCTGGAGGAATATTGGAAGAGTAGCGCAAGTCTTAAATAAGGAATCAAGCAGGCTAAAAGGGGTCATGAAATAGCTTCAGCTAGCAGAATTAAGGAAAATCCCAAAGCATTTTATTCTTATATAAGAAGCAAGTGGATATCTAGAGAAAGGATTGGCCCAGTAAAAGATAATGAAGGAAGGCTGTGTGCCGAACCTGAGAGAATGGATGAGATTCTGAATGATTACTTTGCATCAGTGTTCACTGAGGAGAGGAACATGAATCTTGAGATTAGAGATAGAAGTTTGATTAGTCTGGGTCACATTGGCATAAGTAGGAAAGATGTGTTGGGTACGCTAGAAGTTATTAAGGTGGACAAATCCCCAGGACCAGGTTGGATCTATCCCAGGTTGCTGAGGGAGGCGCGAGGGGAAATAGTTGGAGCCCTGACAGATATCTTTGTGGCATCCTTAAATACAGGTGAGGTGCCGGAGGACTGGAAGGTTGCTCATGTTGTCTCCCTGTACAAGAAGGGTAGTAGGGATATTCCAGGTAATATAGACCAGTGAGCCTGACGTTGGTAGTGGGGAAGTTGCTGGAGAGGGTACTGAGAGATCGGATCTATTTATATTTGGAAAGGAATGAGCTTATAGGTGATGGGCAACATGGTTTTGTGCTGGGAAGATCGTGCCTTACCAATTTGATAGAGTTCTTTGAGGTAGTGACCAAGTTGTTAGATGAAGGAAGGGCTGTTGATATCATATACATGGACTTTAGTAAGGCATTTGATAGACTAATGGAGAAAATGAAGTCACATGGTGTGCAGGGTGTTCTAGCTAGGTGGATAAAGAACTGGTTGAGCAACAGGAGATAGAGAGTAGTAGTTGAAGGGAGTTTCTCAAAATGGAGAAAGGTGACCAGTGGTGTTCCACAAGAGTCAGTATTGGGGCCACTGTTGTTTGTAATATACATAAATGATCT
>NC_057716.1:107690666-107699831 GCF_004010195.1 Chiloscyllium plagiosum
ATTGAGGTTTACAAAATCATGAAGGGTATAGACAGGGTGGATAGAGACAAGCTTTTTCCCAGGGTGAAGGATTCAATAACGAGAGGTCACGCTTTCAAGGTGAGAGATGGAAAGTTTAAGGGGGATACATGTGGTAAGTACTTCACACAGAGGGTGGTAGGTGCCTGGAACGCGTTGCCAGCAGAGATGTTAGAGGCAGGCACGGTAGATTCATTTAAGATGCGTCTGGACAGATGCATGAGTAGGTGGGGAGCAGAGGGATACAGATGCTTAAGAATTGACCGACAGTTTTAGACAGTACATTTGGATCGACTCAGGCTTGGAGAGCTGAAGGGCCTGTTCCTGGGCTGTAAACGTTCTTTGTTCTTTGTATGCACAATTAGGTTAGTACTTTCCATTTTATATCCGCATATCTCCTCATGTGATAGTAATATCTCTGTCAGGTCATTTCGATTTTCTTGTGGAAGGTAACTCAATAATTTATCCCAATTTTTGACAACTTCCTCATTGTTCAATTTGATTTGAGGAATGTCCAATTCAGAATCCTCTGAACTTGGTCCTTCCTTCTGTGCTGTAATCATGAACACCTTCTCCTCTTGCTTTCCTTCCTTTATAGATTAGAGTAGATTAGATTACTTAGTGTGGAAACAGGCCCTTTGGCCCAACAAGTCCACACCGACCCGCCGAAGCGCAACCCACCCAGACCCATTCCCCTACATTTATCCCTTCACCTAACACTACGGGCAATTTAGCATGGCCAATTCACCTGCACATTTTTGGACTGTGGGAGGAAACCGGAGCACCTGGAGGAAACCCACGCAGACACGGGGAGAATGTGCAAACTCCACACAGTCAGTCGCCTGAGGCAGGAATTGAACCCGGGTCTCTGGCGCTGTGAGGCAGCATATTTGCATGACACACTGTGCGAGATTTCTTCCTGAGCTGAAAATGTGTTGCTGGAAAAGCACAGCAGGTCAGGCAGCATCCAAGTAGCAGGAGAATCGACGTTTCGGGCATGAGCCCTTCTTCAGGAATGAGGAAAGTGTGTCCAGCAGGCTAAGATAAAAGGTAGGGAGGAGGGACTTGGGGGAGGGTCATTGGAAATGCGATAGGTGGAAGGAGGTTAAAGTGAGGGTGATAGGCCGGAGTGGGGGTGGGGGCGGAGAGGTCAGGAAGAAGATTGCAGGTTGGAAGGTGTCACTGAGTTCGAGGGTTGGGACTGAGACACGGTGGGGGGAGAGGAAATGAGGAAACTGGAGAAATCCGAGTTCATCTCTTTTGGTTGGAGGGTTCCTAGGCGGAAGATGAGGCATTCTTCCTCCAACCGTCGTGTTGCTGTGGTCTGGCGATGGAGAAGTCCAAGGATCTGCGTGTCCTTGGTGGAGTGGGAGGGGGAGTTGAAGTGTTGATCCACGGGGTGGTTGGGTTGGTTGGTCCGGGTGTCCCAGAGATGTTCTCTGAAACGTTCTGGAATCCTTATCAAGTAGTTCACCTCACTCAATTTCCTCTCTATTTGATACGGTCCACTAAACCTTGTTTTTAAAGGCTCACCTGTTACTGGAAGTAACACCGTTATCTTATCACCAATTGTAAAATTGTAAATTTGTGATTTCTTATTCGCTTCCTGTTTCATTGTATACTGTGATACTTTTAAATGCTGTCTAGCCAACCGTCCAGCTCTATTTAATCGTTCCCTAAAATTTGACACATAGTCCAAATGGATGGTCTCTGGATTAATTTCTCCTTCATCAATTTTAATGGTCTTCTTACTTCACGCCCTAAAACTAATTCAAATGAACTGAATTTGGTCGATTCATTCGGTTCATCTCTGATTACAAAAAGTACAAATGGAACTCCCTTATCTCAATCATCTGGATAGCCCTGACGTAGGGGACCTATGCAATCAAGCAAGATTCTTGTGAAAAGTTCCTCAAATGCTGGAATAGGTATTAAAGGTGCAGGTTTTATTACTGCCTGGGGTTTTCCGATTAGCTGACATGTATAACACATCTGGCAAAATTCAACTACATCCTTGTGTAGTCCAGGCCAGTAAAAATGTCTGTATTTTAGCCTGTGTATTCCTCACCCCTAAATGACCTCCAAGTGGTACGTCATGCGCAACTTACAGCATCTCCTTTCTATACCTTACTGGTAAAACAATTTGATGAATCTCTGTCCACTTCTCATTTGCTTGAATGTGTGATGGTCTCCATTTCCTCATTAAGACATCATTTGTTAACTAATAGCACACAGGGATGCAGTCACTCTCCTTCTCCGTAAATGCCTTTTGATACAACTGTTTTAAGTTCTCATCTTTCTTTGATAATTCAATAAGCTTAGCAAAGCTAAAGATACTTATATGTTTATCTAGGTGCCCCTGCTCTGATCAAAAAAAGTCTCGCATAAAGCTATGTCAGCCTCCTTATCTGTGCTTTTGATCTCTCCTGCTTTAACTTGTGCCTCTGTGATCTTGTGATCACATGATCAGGGAAATACCTGAATAAAGATTCTTCATTTGCCTGTGTCTCCACTGGCTTTTCAACTCTAGTAAGCAGCACGCCTATTGGTGAATAAACTATATAATTTGCAAGGACAACTGTATTCCTGGCGCTGGGAGTTTGACCAGTACTCCGACTACAAATTCTCCACTCTTCTTACATAAATGAGCACATTTTGTCTCACCAGGAATTCTGATGGTTTCTCCAGCAAGTTTAAATGGTGAGCTACTGCTGTAATTATCTCTCCTTTCCTCACAGAAGCAGGCAGCTCCAATTCTAGCTTCTTTGCTAATTCCTGCAGCTTGGTTTTATTCACCTTTTGCAAAACTTCCAAAGTCACTGCATCTACCTCCAGAAATCTTTTGGTGACTGAAAGAGCCATTATTATCCCAAGCGTTGTCTGCCCAATCAAACCAACACCCGAAATAAAGATGCTAGCACCTACCACTCACTATTTAAAATCACGCAAAAAGCCCCCAATCTGTTCTGGATGAGGCCTGACCACACAAAACATTCTTAAGCAGGCAGCCCAGACCTTAACTCTACAATTTGTTTCGGTGAGTGTACAGTGAAAATTACCTGGAGTAAGTGAGCAAGGTTGACTACCAGGTTTTAAAACAGACAAAAAAATTATTTACAAATTTACACAATGAAACACAAAGAACAGAATAAAGAACCCCGACAGAACTCAGTCTGTCCAAACTAGACTTAATTATGTTGTTCGGAATATATACAATAGTCCCGTTAAGCAAACCCCCTTAAAACACAAGTAAAAAAGAAAGGAACAGATACTTACAGGTTGAAGTTAGAAGGGCAGAAAGAGAGAGCCTGTTCATGCAGTCCACTGTTGAACTTCCAACCAGTTCTGGACTGAACTGCTCAGCCAGAGAGCTTAGCACTCATCTTTCATTGTACAGGTGACTTCTAAAACATGACCACTTTGGCCTGAAGTCTCATCTGTTCACGTATAAATAAAAAGGCCTCTCAATACCCTATAATCTCTGTACCAAACCAGTCTAATCAGAATCAGGAGCAGTTTATGACCCCTCTGAAAAAAACCAAGGACACAGTATCTTTGAGAAAAGGAACAGCTTTTAGAAAAAAAAAGGGACCAGCTTTGTGACGCTGAGGACTTCACAAAGTCCAAGTATTTGAGCTAGTGGAGCAGTGCATCCTCTCTCAGATTTGTCGTCTTCTTTGGAGGTTTAGGAGAAACTGATTTTAAGAGGGCTGGTCTCTTGCAGGTTGAGGCTGCGTGGTTGTTCAGGTGCCTGCAGAAGATAAGAGAGGGAATGGAGGAGCAGTTTACCATATTATGATATTATCTTAATTGGCTGCTGGGACATAGAGGTGGTGTTATCCCCACTGAGTGGTTTGTATTCTCTCCAATAATTCAAGAATCCTCTCCTTGCAGCCAGTGAGGGGTGAATATTGGTCACCCTGCTACTCTTTTTGCCCTTTCAGCCCTGTTGTGGGTTGTTTCCTCCTGTAATGGCATGTCAGGAATTAAGTGAGATGAAGTGGATGTTAGTATTAGTGTGGATGTAGGAAATGTGAAGTAAAACAGAAACTCAACAGCATCTGTGGAGAGAAAAACAGCTAAGGCTTCAAGTTCAGTTTGACTCTTCTTCAGAACTGTTGTGAGGGGTCAAAGTGAATGTGTAGGAAGCACAGAGGGCAGTGAGGGACAATTCTGCATACAACAGTGAAAGAGGTAGACCAGGAGCTTGGTTGGAGATGGGTGCAGTCGCAGGTTAGAGTGACTGAGAAGTAGCAGAGAGAAAATGGTGACACTTAGCATTGCAGAGTGCAAAAGGTCATTAATCTTCTTGCGGTGTTGCTGCACATTCCTCCAGATTGTGGACATCACACCAACCTGGGTGGCAATTTCAGACCTGCTGGCAGGGTTTGGTGCCAGGGTCTCTTCTGAGAGTCCCGGGGAAAGAGCACAGCCCTTCTATCTACTGTCTCATCCACCAGGAGCTCCAGATGAAGCTGGATGCCAATTTGCCTCTCTTAGATATGGACTTTCCAAAATGTGCAACACTTAAAAGAATGTGCAGCAACACTGTGAAGGACAATTCATGCCTTGTAGCATTTGAAATTTGTACAGCTAACATTTAAATATGGCAGTCTTGGAGTGAAAACCAGAGTGGTAAACACTTGGCAGGCAAACACTTCACCTTTGCTAATTGTTACATTGTTAATAAAGTGAGCAGTGAAGAATTCTGAAAGTAAAGTAGCCAGTGGTCACAGAAGGAAATCTTCTTTGAAAATTCTCAAAATTGACATTTAACCAAAACATAAGAACTTTAAGCCCAACATTTTTGCTGATTTTATCAATGTGATGTTGCAAATGTTCAGTGATGGAAATTTGTCAAGTTTTGTTTTGTTACTTTTGATTCTTCATTTCCTGCTTACTTAATATATTGCAACACTCCTCACCTTTTAAAGAACACCCAATTCTGTTTAACACTGGGCAATTCTCTCAATTTGCAGAAATGTAATATCACCAAAAGTTGTAGGGAACCTCTGAGTGAGCTTACTTGTGACTAGTATGTTAGATGGTCAAGAAAATTATTTTCTCAACACACAGACAACATCAATCTTTCTTTGAGAAGGTATGTAGATTTAACTACCAATTTAATTGAACAGATTTTGTTGAACTGATTATTTTGCTTATCATGGTGAGGTATGTTGGTATGATGTTGGAAATAAGATCACTCTGTCAACATATAAGGAAAGTGTTAAGCTGAGCTGCCAAACTGAACCTATAAAATGGGGACACATCCATAGTTGGATGGTTTCAAGCAGGACCTGCTATGTGCCTAATTAAGTTGAAGGGGAATGGGGAAAGGCTTGTAAAGAATTTGGTTAATTTTTCATGTAGTATAGTGGTGTCTTGGGAGTGCAAGGGACAAAAGAGTACAAGGATAGAATTTCAGATAGAGAGGTGAAGGTGACATTTTTGCCAGAATGAATAGGGAAATGCAGACAACACTTATTGTTATATTTCTAAAGAGTGCAGGTATAGCCTAACGTGTGTTTTCAATATTGAAAGTGGCAGCGCATAATGAGAATGGTTAGCAAAACAAATGGAATTTTGGTGGAGCAAATTACTGCAGATGCTGGAAACTGAACTGAAAACAACAAATGCCAGAGAGCTCTAATGAAGAATCATCTAGACTTGAAACATTAGCTTGCTTTCTCTCCATGGATGCTGTGTGGCCCGCTGTGATCTCCAGTATTTGTTGTTTATAAATGGAATTTTGGACTTCATAAATAGAGGCATTGAGAATAAAAAAAAGGAAGGTATGCTGAATGTTTAGCTCTGGTTATGCCTCTGCTATAGTTTATGCCAGTTCTGATTACCACATTTTCAGAAAACTGGGGATCCTCAACAGGGCACAGAGGAGATTGACTAGAATGGTTGCAGGGATGACAGGGGGAATTAATTCAGAAAAGCTAAGCTTATTTTCCTTGAAGCAAAGCAGGGATTGAGGGATAAAAGTGTACCAGATTATGACAGGTTTGGAGAACATCAGCAGGGAAAAGCTGATAGTACAAGGCCTACAAGACACAGGTATAAAGATTCTAATAAGGAAAACATGGGGTTTGTGACGAAGAATTTTTTTTTCATGCAGTGGCAATGACCTGGAACTTGTTAACCATGAAGATGGTGGAAGCAGGAAGGATCTGCAGGTAGATTTACACTCGCCTGCTCGCAGGTCTGAAGAGGCTTGTAAAATTACTTTATGGTATGTTCGCAACTTTCCTGCCCACTCAAATCTGCCTCCAATCTTACATAAGAAACAAAAATAAAGAGAAATCCAGCAGGTATAGACAGAAAACAGAATTAATGTTTTGAGTCCAGTGACCCTTCTCCAGATCTGAAAGCAGCTAAGGAAAGGCTGTATTCATGCAGATGACAGGGAGTGACAGCAAAGGAGTGAGTAGATAGGTGGACACAGAGCCCACAGAGAGAGAGAGAGAGAGAAGGTAGGCAGACAAAGGGATTGTTGATAATAAGTCAGAGAAGCAGAGTAGCCAGATAGGTGATAATACAAGCTATCATTTGTTGAAAAGTGAGTTGCTCTGCTTAAAGCAAGTCATGTTATAACAGGACCTGGGGAGTGGGGGTTGGTAAAGACATGAAGGTGTTCAGGCTCTAGACTTGATTCTGAGTTCAGAAGATGGTAGGGTCCCAAAGCGGAAGATGAGATGCTGTTCTTCCAGTTTGGACTGTGCCTCGCTGAAGCACTGCACCAGGTCTGAGTCAGAAATGTTGGTGTGAAAACATGTTGGTGTTGAAGTGGTAGTTCAAAGAACAAAGAAAGTTTACAGCCCAGGAATAGGCCCTTCGGCCCTCCAAGTCTGAGCTGATCCAAATCCACTGTCTGAGTCTACCACCCAATTCCTAAGCATCTGTATCCCTCTGCTCCCCACCTACTCATGCATCTGTCCAGATGCACCTTAAACGAATCTACCGTGCCTGCCTCTACTACCTCTGCTGGCAACCTCTGCAAGGTCATTTTTACGAACAGAATGTAGGTGTTCCGCAAAATGGGTAGACAGTCTGCGTTTTGTCACCCCAATGCATTCATGCATCAGTCAAACACATGCAAGGAAACCTCTGGTTGATTAATATCCACAGCTCCCACCTTGACAGATCAATCATAGACATGGATGTAGACAGCACAGAAGAAGGCCATTTGGCCCATCATATCTGTACTGGTTAACAAAATTTTGATTACACCAATGATATTTCCAGCTTTGGACCACAGCCCTGAGGCTGTGGCAACGCAAGTGAATATGTAATACTGTTTAAATGTTTAACACAATCATCCTTTCAGACAGTGTGTTCCAGACTCTCACCACCCTCTGAGTGAAATCACTGCTCCTCAACTCTCCTCTAAGCATACCTCTGACCTTAAATCAACACTTCCTTGTTATTAAATCCTCTTTAATGGAAAAAATGTCTTCTTATCTACGCTATCTATGCCCCTCAGAATCTTATGCATCTCGATCAGAAACCCTCTCAAACTTCACTGCTCCAGCCTACTAAAGTCATATATTTTGGAGGCATGCCTGGTAAAGATAGCATCTTTACATCCGATACAATGGAGATGGAGAAACTGGGAGGGTGGAATGAAGTCCTTGCAGGAAGCAGGGTGTGAGGAGTGTAGTCAATCAACTCACCAAGGCTTCTTCAACAAAAACGTAGAAGAACTACAATGGGCTGAAGTGTGGCAGATGGAGTTCAATTTAAATAAATGTGGGGTGCTGCATTTTGGAAAAGCAAATCGGGGCAGGACTTATAAGCTTAATGGTAAGGTCCTGGGGAATGTTGCTGAACAAAGAGACCTTGGAGTGCAGATTCATAGCTCCTTGAAAATGGAGTCACAGATAGATAGAATAGTGAAGAAGGCGTTTGGTATGCTTTCCTTTATTGGTCAGAGCATTGAGTACAGGAGTTGGGAGGTCATGTTGCAGCAGTACAGGACATTGGTAAGAATTGCATGCAATTCTGGTCTCCTTCCTATAGGAAGGATGTTGTGAAACTTGTAAGGATTCAGAAAAGATCTACAAGGATGTTGCCAGGGTTGGAAGGTTTGAGCTATAGACAGAGGATGAATAGGCTGGGATTATTTTCCCTAGAGCAACGTAGACCGAGCGGTGACATTATAGACACTTATAAACTGATGAGTGGAATGGATAGGGTAAATAGACAAGATCTTTTCCCTGGGATGGGGGTGTCCAGAACTAAAGGGCATAGGTTTAGGGAGAGAGGGTTAAGATATATAGAATGTAGAACATTACAGCGCAGTACAAGCCCTTCGGCCCTCGATGTTGCGCCGCCCTGTCATACTAATCTGAAGCCCATCCCACCTACACTATTCCATGTACGTCCATTTGCCTGTCCAATGACGACTTAAATGCACTTAAACTTGGCGAATCTACTACTGATGCAGGCAAAGCATTCCATACCCTTACTACTCTCTGAGTGAAGAAACTAACTCTGACGTCTATCTTATACCTATCTCCCCTCAATTTAAAGTTGTGTCCCCTCATGTTTGCCATCCCCATCTCCCTGTCCACCCTATCTAACCCTCTGATTATCTTATATGTCTTTATTAAGTCACCTCTCAACCTTCTTCTCTCTAACGAAAACAGCTTCAAGGCCCTCAGCCTTTCCTCATAAGACATTCCTTCCATACCAGGCAACATCCTAGTAAATCTCCTCTGCACCCTTTCCAAAGCTTCCACATCCCTCTTATAATGCGGTGACCAGAACTGTTCACAATACTCCCAAGTGTGGCCGTACCAGAGCTTTGTACAGCTGCAGCATAGCCTCCTGGTTCCGGAACTCAATCCCTCTATTAATAAAGGCCAAAACACTGTATGCCTTCTTAACAACCCTGTCAATCTGGGTAGCAACTTTCAGGGATCTGTGTACATGGACACCGAGATCTCTCTGCTCATCTGCACTCCCAAGAATCCTACCATTAGCCCAGTACTTTGCATTCTGATTACTCTGGCCAAAGTGTGTCACCTCACTCTTGCCCACATTAAACTCCATTTGCCACCTCTCAGCCCAGCTCTGCATCCTATCTATGTCTCTCTGCAACCTGCTACATCCTTTGTCACTATCCACAACTTAGGAGTC
>NC_057716.1:107700357-107717620 GCF_004010195.1 Chiloscyllium plagiosum
TGACTTCCTTGTAACCCTCAAGCGCCCTAACTGAGTTTTCACATTTTGTCTTAACATAAGCCTTCTTCTTCTTCCTTAGTAAACCACGGCTCACGTGTTCTATATCTTCCTCCCTGTCTGACAGGTACATACTTATCTAGGACACACAGGTACTTTTCCTTGAATAAGCTCCACATTTTTAATGTGCTCATCCCCTGCAGTTTCCTTCCCCATTCTATGCTTCCTAAATCTTTCCTAATTGCATCGTAATTTCCCCTCCCCAGTTGTAACTCTTGCTAAGGGACCAAAGGGGCAACTTTTTCACACAGAGGGCGGTGTGCATGGAATGAGATTCCAGAGGAAGTTGTGGTGGCTGTTACAATTGCAGCATTGAAAAGACATCTAGATGGGTATATAAATAGGAAGGGTTTAGCGGGATATGGGACTAGATTAGGTTCGGATATCTGGTCAGCATGAACAAGTTGGACCGAAGGGTCCGTTTCCATGTTGTACGTCTCTTTAACTTTATGAATAGGAGAGGTGCATGGTAACACCAATCTTCTTAGCAAATTCCTTTCCAAGCCATACCTCAACTTAGTTTGGAAATATGGGACCATTCCTTCAATGTTGCACAATTAAATTCCTGGATCTCCTTCCCTAACTGCTCAGTGGATGTACCTACACCACACTAACTGCATGGGCTTTACTCCTGCTCTTAATTTCTGTGTTTGATTCTATATTGTTCAAGAAAGCAGTTCACGTCCTCCTTCTCAAGAATATAAGGCACTCTTGCAAGTGATCCTCATTTTCTATGAAAATATACAAAAAGGAGAGAGAAGATGTGAGGTTGAGTGAACAGCTTGCAAAGCCTCCAGCCTAGACGACTGGAGGTACAGTTGCCCATGGTTGAACAAGTGGAGCTGGGGAAACATAAGAGGCCTGAACTGGAGGAGTGTGGGTCTCTTGGATAGTCATGAAACTGGAGACAGTTACCGGAACAGAAACAGCAAGGCCCTGGAGAGATTTGAACACAAGGATGGAATCTTTAAAACTGAGGTATTTCTGGACTGGGCACAAAAACTAGGTCCACCTTGAGCCGTAGAGTTTTACACCATGGGAGAAAGGTTTACAGCCCATCTTCTCTCTGCCAGTCATCAAACATATATCTATTAAAATCCCACTTTCTAGCATTTTCTCTGTATTCTGTGGCATTTAAAATGTTCCTCTACATAGTTTTTAAATGTCTTGTGGGTTCGTGCCTCGATCATCCTTTCAGGCAGTGAGTTGCCAATACCCATACCCACTGTAGGAAAAAATGCTTCTTCAAATCCCCGCTAAACTCTTAGTTCCTTATGTTAAATGTGAACCCCTGGATATTCAACCCTCTATTAAGGGCAAAAGTTGCTCCCTATCTAGCTTGTCTATGCCCCCAAGAACTTTGCACACCACAGTCAGATCTCCCCTCAGCCTTCCTCATTGAAGAAAAACAAACTTATCTAATTTCTCTTTATGGCTGAGTCATTTCAGCTCAGGCAACACCCTGGAGAATTACTTTTGCACTATCTCAAGTGGTATTACATCCTTCCTCTTGTGAGACAACACAGTACTTCCACACAGTACTCCAGCTATGGCCTAACATCTTACACAGCTCTTTTGTAATGTGCTTGCTCTTGTCATAGAGCTATAGAGATGTACAGCATGGAAACAGACCCTTCGGTCCAACCCGACCATGTCGACCAGATATCCCAACCCAATCTAGTCCCACCTGCCAGCACCCGGCCCATATCCATCCAAACCCTTCCTATTCATATACCCATCCAAATGCCTCTTAAATATTGCAATTGTACCACATCTTCTGGCAGCTCATTCCATACACGTACCACCCTCTTTATGAAAAAGTTGCCCCTTAGGTCTCTTTTATATCTTTCCCCTCTCACCCTAAACCTATGCCCTCTAGTTCTGGACTCCCCGATCCCAGGGAAAAGACTTTGCCTATCCATGCCCCTAAGAATTTTGTAAACTTATATAAGGTCACCCCTCAGCCTCTGACGCTCCAGGGAAAACAGCCCCAGCCTGTTCGGCCTCTCTCTATAGTTCAAATCCTCCAACCCTGGCAACATCCTTTTCTGAACCCTTTCAAGTTTCATAATATCTTTCCGATAGGAAGGAGACCAGAATTGCACACAATATTTGAACAGTGGACTAACCAATGTCCTGTACAGCCGCAACATGACCTCCCAACTCCTGTACTCAGTACTCTGACCAATAAAAAAAAGCATACCAAATGCCTTCTTCACTGTCCTATCTACCTACCTATTCACCTCATGATTTTATAAACCTCTATAAGATCACCCCTCAGCATCTGACAATCTAGGGAAAATATCCCCAGCGAATTCAGACTCTCCCTATATCTCAAACCCTCCAACCCTGACAAATCCTTGTAAATCTTTTCTGCACCTTTTCAGGTTTCACAACATTTTTCCTACAGCAGGGAGACCAGAATTGAACACAGTGTTCCAAAAGTGGCCTAACCAATGTTGTGTAGAGCTGCAATATGATATTACAACTTCTATCCTCAACGTACTTACCAATAAATGCAAGCATACCAAATGCCTTCTTCACTATGCTGTCTACCTGTGACTCCACTTTCAAGGAGCTATGAACCTGCACTCCAAGTTCTCTTTGTTTGCAACACTCCCCAGGTCCCTACGATTAAGTGTGTAAATCCTACCTGATTTGCCTTACCGTGATGCAACACATCACATTAATCTAAATTAAACTCCATTTGCCATTCTTCGGCCTATCTGATCAAGTTTTGTTGTATTCTTCACTGTCCACAACACCACCAATTTTGGAGTCATCTGCAAACTTACTGACCATTCCTCTTAGTCACGTCCAAATCATTTACATAAATGACAAAAATCAGTTGACGCAGCTCCGATCCCTAAGACACACCACTGGAGTCACAGGCCTCCAGTCTGAAAAACAATTCTCCACAATCACCCTCTGTCTTCTGTCTTCAAGCCAATTTTGTATCTAAATGGCTAGCAATCCTTGGAGTCTGTGATATAACCTTGCTAACCAGCCTACCATGTAGAACCTTGTCAAATGTCTTGCTGAAGTCCACATAGATAATGTCCACCATTCTGCCTTCATCAACCTTCTTTGTCACTCTAAAAAAACTCAATCAACTTAGTGAGACATGACAGGGTCCTTGAGAGACCCTATTCTCCCTCTAGTTATTTTTTTCCCTTTAATATACTTAAAGAACCTCTTTGGATTCACCCTAATTTTCTCAGTCAAGGATATCTCGTGTCCCCTTTCACTCTCCTGATTTCCTTCTTCAGTAAATTCCTGTTTTCTGTATAAGCCTCCATGGGTTCCCTTGATCCCAGCTACCTATACTGAGCCATGCCTCCTTTTTTCTGGTCAAAACCTCAATATCTCTTGTCATCCAGGGTTCCCTATTCCTGCCATCTTGCTCTTCACCCTCACAGGAACATATAGACCTTGAACTCTAGCAATCTCACTTTTAAAGGCCTCCCACTTGCCAGATGTCCCTTTGCCTGCAAACAAACTACTCCACTCAATCCCTGCAAGCTGCTGTCCAATTCCATCAAAATTCACCTTGCCCCAATATAGAATTTGAACTGGTGGACCAGTTTTGTCCCTCACCATAAACCATTTTAAAATTAATAGAACTATGGTCACTGGTCTCAAAATGCTCCCCTATTGTCACTGCAGTCACCTATCCTTCCCTATTTCCCAAGAGGAGGTTGCGTTTTCTCCCTTTCCGAGTAGGACCATCTATACATTGCTTGAGGAAACTTTCCTGAAACTTAACAAATTCTGCCCCAGCTAAGCCCTTAATACTCTGGCAGTCCCAGTTTCTGTTTGGAAAATTAAAATCCCTCCTTTGACATCCCAATTTCTTCTGCAAATCTCCACAATGTCCCTGAATATTTGTTCCTCTAATTCTCATTGACTATTTGGGAGCCTACAGTACAACCCAAATAACATCACAATCCCCTTCTTATTTCTTGCCTGGATGTTGCCTACTGTTACAGGCAGTACGTTCCATGCCCCTACTACTCTGAGTAAAGAAACTACCTTTGACATCTGTCCTATATCTATCACCCATTAATTTAAAGCTATGTCCCCTTGTGCTAGCCATCACTCTCCGAGGAAAAAGGCTCTCACTGTCCACCCTATCTAACACTTTGATTATCTTATATCTCAATTAAGCCACCTCTCAACCTTCTCTCTAACGAAAACAGCCTCAAGTCGACATAGCTTTAAATTAAGGGGTGATAGATATAGGACAGATGTCAGAGGTAGTTTCTTTACTCAGAGTAGTAGGGGCGTGGAACATACGCTGGTAACAGTAGTAGATTAGCTAAGTTTAAAGGCATTTAAATGGCCACTGGATAAACATAAAGATGAAAATGGAATAGTGTAGGATAGGCTTCAGATTGGTTCTACAGCTCGGCACAACATAGAGGGCCAGTACTGCACTGTAATGTTCTATGAGAGGCAGGGATTAATCAAAACAGTCAGCATGATTTTGTTATAAGTTGGACACTGGTAAGTACAAAGGATCAGTGAGACCATGGTGTATCTATTAGGCCAACTTGATTGAATTTTTCGAAGAGGTGACTAGGCTTGAATGCAGAAAGGTTGATTAGTAGGTTTACATGATGCAAAATTTGCTGGTGTGCTAATAGTGATGAGGATAGGCTTAGATTACAGGAGGATATAGTCAGGCTGGTTAGTTGGGCTAATCAGTGGCAAATAGAACTCAATCCAGATAAATCTGAAATGATGCATTGGGCAGGGCAAACAAGGCAAGGGAATACATGATGAATGATGGATCCTGAGAAGCACCAAGGATCAGAGGGACCTTAGTCTACATATCTACTAGTCTCTTAAGGTGTCAGAACAGCTAGATAAAAATATTAAGAAGGAAATTCGTATACTTGTCTCTATTAGTTGCAGCATAGAGTTTAGGAGCAGGGAAGCTATGCTGAAACTGTATAAAATGTTGGTTAAGCTACAGCTAAAGTATTGTGTGCAATCTGGAATCCATCTTATAGGTGCGATGCGATAGCAGTGGAGAGGTTACAGAGGAGATTTACTAGAACGTTGTCTGGACTGGAGAGTTTTAGCTAGAAAGAGAGATTGAACAGCCTGGAGTTATTTTCCTTACAGCAGAGGATACTGAGAGACATGATTGAGATGTACGAAATTATGACTGGGATAGATAAGGTAGACAGGAAGAGACTTCTCCACTTCATAGAGGGAATAATGACCACGGTTATAAATATATGGTGAGGGACAAAAGGGTTAGAAGAGATGTGAGGAAAAACCTTTTCAACCAGATGGTGGTGGGAATCTGGAACTCGCAACCTTCCAATATCCTGCAGTTTCACACACAGCTGGCCCCCTTCGTCCTTAATGTTAACCTCTTCCCTTCAATGTATTTATCTTATGATTCTCCCCAAGTCTGTTCAGAAGTCTCTTTTCATGCTCCCTTTGTGCTCTGCAATTGCTTTCTCTTGCATTTCCTACATTCCTCTCAGGCCACAACTGAATTGCTCCTTTTGGACTTAGTAAAAACCTTTCTCATCCTAGATTTTGATCAGATTAGATTTATATTAATTGCCACATGTATATAACAAAACAGATAAAAGTATCTTTTCATGTATTATACACAAAATATCTCCATGCTCTGGCACCATCTTGAAACACAGCAAGAGAATGCAAGATTTTACTGCAATACAGTTCATCTTTCATCCTTCTTGATCCTCCGCTACTGCTTCTCCAGTCATTGCTCGACATTGGCTGGGGTCTCTGTAATGCATCTCTGAGCCTCTGCATCAGGCTCTGAGATCTCAGCTACAGGCCACCACTGCCACCACAATTGGGACCATCGCATCTGAACTGGAATCATGAATCTGGGAATGCATGAGCTCCGTATCTCCTCTTCCCCATCTGATTCTCCTCCAGATGCTGTGTCCCTGTCACCAAACCTTTCCATTCCTTCAGGTGCCTGGGCCCAGCCATGATCCTAGACCCTCGGCTCATCCTGTGAGGCCAAGCCAAGGGAGTCAACCTGGGACCTGATCCTTGCTCACCAGAAGACCCCAGGCTGGGCTGAAGCCATGTCCAGCTCATCCTGGCTGCTGCAGCCGCCAGGACCCCCATCCTTCACCTGCCACTCTCCAGACTTTAAAGGAAAAAGGCAAAAAGAATAAAAAGGGCAAAAACAAAAAGAGAAAGAAGCACACAGGAGTGGATGAGTCTTGGGCTCACACTGGCTGCCATCTTGGAGTTCCTCAAAATCCTCATCCAGTCCTCTATTGTCCGAGACATTCAGTGTACTAGAACATAGAACAGTACAGCAGAGTACAGGCCCTTCGATCCACGATGTTGTGCTGAGCATTTATCTTAATGAGATCAACCACCAATGAGGAATTTGAGGTGACACGGTGGCTCAGTGGTTAACACTGCTGCCTCACAGCACCAGGAACCCAGATTTGATTCCAGCTTTGGGCAACTGTCTGTGTGGAGTTTGCACATTCTTCCTGTGCCTGCGTGAGTTTCCTCCGGGTGCTCCGGTTTCCTCCCACAATCCAAAAATGCGCAGATTAGGTGAATTGGCCATGCTAAAATGCCCATAGTGTTAGGTGTATTAGTCAGGGGTAAATGTAGGGAAATTAATCTGGATGGGTTACTCTTCGGAGGGTCGGTGTGGACTTGTTGGGCTGAAGGGCCTGTTTCCACACTGTAGGGAATCTACGGCTCAGGCTTGGAGGGCCGAAGGGCCTGTTCCTGGGCTGTAAATTTTCTTTGTTCTAATCTAATATAACTCTACACACCCCTTAATTTACTGCTGTCCATGTGCTTGTCCAGCAGTCACTTAAATGTCCCTAATGTCTCCGATTCTACTACCATCACTCTCTAAGTAAAGAACCTACCTCTGACATCTCCCCATACCTTCCTCCAGTCACCTTAAAATATGACCCCTCGTGACAACCATTTCTGCCCTGGCGAAAGGTCTCTGGCTATCTACTCTATCTATCTATGCTCCTCATTACCTTGTACATCTTTATCAAGTCACCTCTCTTCCTCCTTCTCTCCAGTGTGAAAAGCCCTGGGTCACTCAACCTCTCTTCATAAGACAAGCCCTCCAATCTTCTCTGCACCCTCTCTAAAGCATTTACGTTCTTTCTATAATGAAGTGACCAGAACTGGACACAATATTCCTACTGTGGTCTAAGAGAGGTTTTGTAGAGCTGCAGCAAAACCTCAAAGCTCTTAAACTCAATTCCCATGTTAATGAAAGCCAACATACCAATCACCTTCTTAACAAACCCTATCAACGTGGGTAGCAACTTTGAGGGATCTATATAAATGGACCCCAAGATCATGCTGTTCCTCCACACTGCTGAGAATCCTGTCTTTAACCTTGTATTCGATCTTCCAAATGAATAATTTATCTAGGTCGAATTTCATCTGCCATTTCTCAGCCCAGCTCTGCATTCTGTCAATGCTTTGTTGTAACCTGCAACAACTTGGCACGATCTACATCACCACCGACTTTTGTGTAATCAGCAAACCTACTAACCTACCCTTCTACTACTTCATCCATATTTATTTATAGAAACTACAAACAGCAGAGACCCAAGGACAGATCCCTGTGGGATACCACTGGTCACCGAACTCCAGGCGGAATATTTTCCATCTACTACTACTCACTGTCTTCCTTTGGCCAGCCAATTCTGTATCCAGACAGCCTGAACTTATTGCTGCTACATTTCTCTCCAAAGAGTATATGTTGGACCTTTACTTTCCCCAGCTCCATTTTGAATGCAGACAAAGGTGGGTACTGCAGATGCTGGAGAGCCAAGATTAGAGTAGTGCTGGAAAAGTAGGCAGCATCCGAGGAGCAGGAAATCGATGTTTCAGGCAAAAGCCCTTCATCATTCCTGATGCTGCCTGACCTGCTGTGCTTTTCCAGCACCACTCTAATCTTGACATGCACCCCCAACCCCCCCCCCCCCCCCCCCCCCCCACTGTAGACTTACCTACAAGGAGCTATTCCCAGTAAACCTTGGCCAGATGTGGCTTTATTTTAGTAAAATTTGCTTTCCCTCAATTCACAGCCTTTTTTTTGCAGGCTTTCGTTTTCCTTGCCTATAACAAATTTGAACCATACTGTGGCGTGGTCACTAATGCTAAAATGTTTCCCACTGCCACAGTGAACACCTGTCCAACTTCTGTCCCCAAAACCAGACCAGCACTGTGCCATCACTTGCTGGGCCTTGTACATATTAATACAAAAACCTCCCTGGATACATTTCAAGAAATCCACCTCTGACCAACCCTTAACACCATGAATATCCCAATTTATGTTGAGAAAGTTGAAATCCCCCAGTATAATTACTCAATTATTACTCTTACACACTTCTATGCGCTGTCTATATATTTGCTCCTCTATTTCCCACTGACTCTTTGAGGACCTATAATACACTCCCACTAAAGTAACTACCCCCTTAACATTCCTAAGTTCTACCCACAAAGTCTCATTTGAGGACTCTTTGTTGCAGTAATTGACTTCTTAATTCATTGTGCTACACCATCATTGTTTTTACATCCTCCTTTATCTTGTCTAAAGGTCTGCTACCCTGGAATGTTGAGTTGCCGCTTCAGCCCTTCCCTCAACTATATTTCTTTGATGGTAACAACAACACACTTCCATGAGTCAATCCACATTCATAAAACATCAGTCTTACCTGCTACACTTCTAGCGTTAAAGTAAAGACCATCCAGCCTTGCTTTACTCTTTTGACACTCAACAGAGTTGAATTTACTCTGACTTGATTCTTTTGCTGTAGTATGATGTGTTTGGATATATTTTATTTTGGACTTTTGAAAGAGTGAGCTAGTTGAGCAGTCTGTACTCTGCCTACTATGAACACCACAGAATATGCTGTTTGACATGATCAATCAATCTTTGGGTCATTTGGTCTGTACCTGGCATTGCACTGGCAGTGGCATTGTGGGAGAGGCATTGTTTTTTTGGATTGATGGTAGCATCCCATTTGTGAAAAATATCATTTGCATCGCAAAAGTAGCAGCATGAAATGGTTTCTTCAACCTCTCCATTTTTTTTTTGGTATCTTGCTTTTCCAGAGTCAATGCTGCTGGGTTCTCCATTCCTTCCACAACCAGCCTACCTTCACCAGTCAATATAGAAGTTGTGATTCATTAAGCTCCATGCATAATTAGATTGGCCTTAAAACAAAATCTGTAAATATGGTCCAAGCCATTTGCTTACATCCAACTTTCACAGAGAAATTGAGTGCATCAAATTTATCCTTCAGTACAGGGTGTCATGAGCAGATCAAAGTTTATCGCATATTGTGCAAATTGCAAACAAATAAATAGCTGACATTAAAAGTGCCCAGTCTTGTTTAAATTATTCTGAAAAGATAAAGTATCTCAAAAATATTTTTAAAAGTTTCTGGAAGATGTTTCATGCTGCTATGATGCAATGGCTTTGTGAGTTGAATTTTCTGCTAATGTCATGCTTTGAGGAGAGTAGGAGAGGAAAATCTATCCACACTGTTCCTGACTTCAGATCTTGCTGTAACCATTCAATGATTCTATGTTGTCGACATAAAATGCTTATGATTCTGAAATAATTTGTTGCAATACGTCTCCCAATTTCGAGTGTATCTGCCTTAAGTAACTGTGGAAATCCGATATCATTGTCTGACTTTCTTATCATTTATGTATCTACACCTTACTTTTTCAGAAAATGGATGCAATAAAGATAAAGGTGGATGATTTTCCTGATATTTTCGAAAACTACACGAATTTTGAGAACGACACTTCTGTTCCCAATGTGTCACCTTGTCTACCATTCATTAACAGTCATTCCAACAATGTTGTAATTGCTGTTTTCAATAGCCTGGTGTGCTTCCTCGCTGTGACAGGGAATATTATTGTAATGATTGTCCTACTTTATAATCGACGGACCATCTCATCCACAGACATCTACCTGCTTCATCTGGCAGTGGCTGATCTGCTCTTTGCCGTGACCTTGCCTTTTTGGGCAGTGGATGCCGTATCTGGCTGGGTGTTTGGTGATACCATGTGTAAAATTATCAGCATGTTACAGGAGATTAACTTCTACAGTGGGATTTTATTGCTGGCTTGTATTAGTATTGATCGGTATCTGTCCATTGTCCATGCCACATTAGCCCACAAACAGAAGAGACCATTTCTAATTAAGCTAGTTTGTGCTACTGTTTGGGGGTTAGCCATTGCTTTGTCTTTGCCTATTCTGTTCAAAGGTGAATATCAACCAAAGGGCTTCAACAGAATTATATGTCATGAGCTGCTTGATGGTGCATCAGCTGAAAAATGGAGAGTGATCACTAGGCTTTTGAGGCATTTCATTGGATTTCTTATCCCATTGGCTGTCATGGTTTTTTGCTACAGTGTGACAATTTGGAAACTGTGTCAAACTAGGGGATTTCTGAAACATAAAGCCATGAAAGTTATCATAGTGGTGGTGTTGGCTTTTCTCATTTGTTGGTTCCCACACAATATTACTGTGTTCATTGACACACTGATGAGAGGTAAACTCATTGCTGAGACTTGTAACTTCCGCAATAATGTTGACCAGGCTCTGTCTGCAACTCAAATCTTGGGTTTTCTGCACAGTTGCATTAATCCAATCTTATACGCATTCATTGGGGTGAAATTCAGGAGTAACCTGATCAAACTCTTAGTTTCAAAAGGAATCATTGAACAAAGTGAAACATCACATGAAAGATCGGTACCCATCTCTGCCTCTGAATTCACTTCAGTCAACATATAGACTCTTTAGTGGCTGGATTATGGTTAACCCACTCCTACCACCTGTCACAAAGTTGGTCCTTTTTTTTCTAAAATACAGTGAAGAAATTCCTTTTCTCAAAAATACAGTGTCCTTGGTTTTTTACAGAGGAGTAATAAAATGCTCTTGGTTCCGATTAGACTGGTTTGGGAAAGAGATCAAAGGGTTTTGAGAGGCCTTTTTGTTTATATGTAAACAGATGAGACTTCAGGCCAAAGTGGTCATGTTTTAGAAGTCACCTGTACAATGAAAGGGGAGTGGTCAGCTCTCTAGCTGAGCAGTTCAGTCCAGAACTAGTTAGGAGTTCAATAGTGAGCTGTGTGGAAACAGGTTGCTAAAAAATCTCTCTCTCTCTGCCCTTCTAACTTCAACCTGTACATATCTGTTCCTTTTTTGTACTGTGTTTTAAGGGGCATTACTTAGTGGGACTGTTGTGTTTATTCAGAACAGCATAATTAAGTCTAGTTTGGATAGACTGAGTTTTGTAGAGGTTCTTTGTTTTTCATTGTGTAATTTTGTGAATAGATTTTTGTCTGTTTTAAAACCTGGTAGTCAACATCACTAACTTAATCTGGGTAATGGTCCCTATACACTTGCCAAAACAAATTGCAAAGTTATGGTCTGGGCTGCCTGCTTAAGCATATTTTGAGTAGTCTGGTCGAGTCCATAACACACCCCATGGGCATGGTTTCAGCAGACAGAGCACATAAATATGTGCCTTTCCCGCTCAATTGGTCCTGACTTGGTCCCCATAATAGGGTAAGTGGTGACCACTGAAAACAGCAGCCTGTCAACTTGAATGTTATTTTTAAAATATCAGCAATTGAACTTGTTGGCTTGCTAATTCAATCAAATAGTATATCAACCACGCGATAAAGCAAACTATTTTCTCCCAACTGTCACTAACCTTATCTCATCTGGGGGTGTCCCAAACCATCTCAGAGGCCCCAGCCCCGTACAGCTCAGTTCTATGTTCTTTTTGAAATCCACAATGGGGAGACCCACTGATTCAGCCTGTTCCTGCCCCATGGGGCTTATTTCTTCCTAATTTGACTCAATTGTTCTTCTCCCCTTCTCCAGCTCTTCTCACTTACATTCACAGTTCTTCTGACATTTATGTCAGTTTCAGAATTGCCAGTTTGCAAGTTTAAGCCACCTCCTCTTCACCATGGATGTGCAATCCCTTTACACATTCATCCTCTATGAGGAAGGTCTTAGGTCTCTCTGCTTCTTCCTTGAAAGAAGATCTTAACCATTCGCATCCACACCATCATCCTTTGCCTAGCCAAGCTCATTTTCACTTTAAGCTTCTCCTTTAACTCCTCTCACTTTCTTCAGAAAAAAGGTGTGGCCATAGGTCCCAATATGGGCCCCGATTATGCCTGTCCCTTTGTGGGATACGTGGAACATTCTTTGTTTCAGTCCTACTGAGGTCCCTCTCCACAACTCTTTCATCAATGACAGCATTGGTGCTGCTTCCCTTTCTCACCTGGAATTATAAACATTTGTCAATTTTGCTTCCAATTTTCATCCTTCATCTGGTCCATATCTGGCTACTCCTTTCTCTTGCTTGACATTCCTTGTTTCCATTTCTGGAGATAGGCTGGCCCTAACAAACCCATTGACTCCCACAGCTACCTTGACTATATATTTTCATTACCCTACTTCTAGCAAAGATTCTATTCCATTCTTCCAGTTTCTCTGTCTCCGCTACTGTGCTCCTCAGGGCCCTTAACGGTGTCTGATCTATTTGCTGCACTTCTGTCCTCACCCCTTCTCTTCCCTCCCTTGGTCCTCACTACAACATTCATCCACATTTAAAAGTTGTTATTTCTGCCACCTCAAATAGGATGCCATGACCAGACAGGTATTCTCTGACCCTCCCTTATCAGCATTCCACTTGGAATGTTCCCTCCAGGACATCTTTGTCCACTCCTTCTCCATTCCCAATGCCTTCTTACACCCCCATAGCACTTTTCCATGTAATTGCAGAAAGTGGAAAGCCTGCCTGTTTATTTGCTCACTATTCTCACTATCCAACACTCCAGAAACACTTTCCAGGTCATACACTCAGAGAATCTAGTATTTTGTATTTTTTTTTATTTATTCGTGAGATGTGGATGTATCTGACTAGGCCAGCATTTATTGCCCACCTTAACTGCCCTCTGGCAATTAAGAGTCAAACACATAGTTGTGGGTCTGGATTCACATGTTGGCCAGACCAGGTAAGGATGGCAGATTTCCTTCCCTAAAGGACATTAGTGAACCAGATGGGTTTTCTAACAATCAATAATGGATTTATGGTCATCATTAGCCTCTTAATTCCAGATTGTTACTGAATCCAAATTCTACCATCTGTCGTCATGATGTGGAGGTGCCGAAGTTGGACTGGGGTGTACAAAGTTAAAAATCACACAACACCAGGTTATAGTCCAACAGGTTTATTTGGAAGCACTAGCTTTCCGAGCGCTGCACTTTCATCGGGTGGTTGTAGAGTATAAGATTGTAAGACACAGAATTTATAGCAAAAGTTTACAGTGTGATTTAACTGAAGTCTCTCATCGTTTAGAATGAACATGTTGGTTTCAGTTATTTCATATGTAAATCACAAAACATTTTACAGTTACATTCTCAAATGAACTTTAACAATTGGTGTCATGTTGGCCCAGATAATGCATTTAAGGTGTAAGCTGCCCTGTGTGAGACTGTCTGTGTCACAATGGTCAGACTGATTCTAATCTAAAAATGTTCCCCGGAACATTCGTCAAGCTTCTGATTAATAGTCTAGCGATTAATACCACTGTGCCATTGCTTTCCTTACAGTGTCATTTACACCCAACACAGACTGGGCACTGTTTTGCAAGTCTTCTATATTCTCTCCATAAACTGACTGCGGGTTTCTGGTTGTCTGCCACTTCAACATGGCACCAGATTCCCATTCCAATGTTTCTGTCTCAGGCCTGCTGCAGTGCTCCAGTGAAACTCAATGTAAGCTGGATGAACAACACCCCATCTTCTGCCTAGGTACTTGACAGACCCTGGGACACAGCACTGAATGTAACAATTTTAGGGTGTGAAACTTTCCTATATGTTCCTTACTCACCCCCAAACCCTCAAGTCTTGTTCTGTATGGGTTGCTCCCAACTCATATTCAACTATTCACATTTACTGCTAGCATCCAACTTTGAAACAGAGTTCTGAGGAATAGCCTGCCCTAAACGTGCTTTAATCTGGGATTTATTGCTCTTTTTCTGGAGGCTATTTTCAGTCCGATCAGCGCCCATTATTGAGCACTGACCCCGCTGAATCTGCTCTCATTCTTTTTCTATATCTCTTTCTCTATCACTCACAAGTCAAATAGATAACTGGATTAGAGTGGTGCTGGAAAAACACAGCAGTTCAGGCAGCATCCGAGGAGCAGGAAAATCGACGTTTCAGGCAAAAGCCCTTCATCAGGAATAGATAAGGCAGGCCGCAGCATGTTTTTACACTGGATGTGGCTCTCAATGTCTGTTGTATTTGACTTTTATAACAGAGGTACAGTCAGTGGGTGAACAACCTGTCACCTCTCCAATCCCACTCTGCATAAAATTCTTTGTGATATAGATCATTTAACCAAATATGGTGACTACAATGCAAAATAAAGTAGGGTGGAGGACAAAGATCAGTTTACCTGAGCACAAGATTTCTGCTGAGAAATAGGTTAAAAATTTCTGAAGAATCAATTCCAGTTACTTATTGTTAACAAGCTCTGTTTAAGAAAAATAGAATTTTGTGTATATTCAGTTGCTTCTCAGATACTTTTAGCTGAATAAAATATGCTAATTTTGAATCCACTGATGATGAAATATGTTTTTATTGATGGCCTATTTTATCACTCTTCACAATAAGTGGCAATGCCTCAGTTACAGTTTGTAACTTTTACAATTAGGGCAGCTGTGGGTCATGGGTCGAAAGGTAACCATGGAAACAGAAGTCCTCATGAAAGAAGTCGCTTGGCCTGTGCTCACTTTTTGAAATTAATCCCACTGCTCCCTACCTGATCCCACAAGCCCTGCAAAATTTGCCTTTTCCATGATCCATCTTATTCCTTTTGCAAGTTATATTTGCTTCCACCACCCTTTCAGGCAGCGTGTTCCAGATCACAACTTGCTGCATAAAAAGATTATCCTCATTTACACACCATTGTTCTTTTCCCATCACATTACAATTGTGTTCTGATGATTTGTAATACTTCTGCCAATGGAAACAATTTCTCCTTATGACTTCAAATGCTTCAAATAATTCTCCCCTCAGACATCTCTGCTCTGAGGAGACCAATCTCAGGTTCTCCAGTCCCTGCACATAATTGAAGTCCCTATTTCTGCAACCATCCAAAAGTATCCCGTCTATCACTGTCTTCAGAACCTTAATGTCTTTCCAAAAGCATGATGTCCAGCTTTGGATACAATGTTCCTGCTACAGTGTAACAAGTGTTTTATAAAGTTTCGATATAACTTGTATTTGTGTTCTGTGCCTCTAGTTTTAAATCAAATGCCTTGTGTGTGTGTGTGTTTTAAAAGAGCATTCAGAGCCACTTAATAGATTTCTTTCCTAAATTTGAGTCTTTTTATTGTGGGTGTCACTAGCTGAGCCAACGTTTATTGCCCATCCTTAATTGTCCGAGAAGTGAAAGGTTTTCTGGGCCATTTCAGAGGGCAGTTAAGAGTCCACCACATTGCTATAGGTCTGGAGTCACATACAGGCCAGACCAGGTTACTAATGGCACACACCAACACCAGCCTCCCAGATTGCCTTGATCCATTACAAGTTGCCTACTGTCACAATAAGTCCACAGCAGTCACCATCTTCCTGTTCCTGCACTCATCCCTGAAAATCTGGACAATAAGGACACCAATATCAGATTCCTTTATATTGAATTTAGCTTCATCTTCAACACCATAATTCCAACAAAACTTATCTCCAAACTCCGAGATTTAGGAATCTGCTCCCCACTCTCTGCAACCGGATCCTTGACTTCCTGAACTGCAGATCACAATCAATAAGTATAGGCTTCAACACCTCCTCCACAACAATTCTCAACACTGATACCCTATAAGGCTGTGCACTCAGCCCCTTCCTATACTCCTTATACGCTCACGACTGTGTGGCCAAATTCAGCTCTAACTCCATTTCCAAATTGGCTGATGATACCACCCTAGTGGGTCGGATCTCAAACAACGGGAAGACAGAGTGCAGGAAAGAGATAGATAGCTTAGTATCATGGCATAACGAAAATAATCTTTCCCTCAATGTCAGGAAAATGAAGGAGCTGGTCATCGACTTCAGGAAGTACATGCCCCTGGAGGACATGCCCCTGTCTGCATCAGTTGTGCGAGGTGAAGGTGATTGACAGCTTTAAGTCCTAGGAGAAAGTGACGACTGTAGATATTGGAGATCAGAGTCGAAAAGTGTGGCACTGGAAAAGCACAGCTGGTCAGGCAGCATCCGAGAAGCAGGAGAGTCGATGCTTCGAACATAAGCTCTTCATCAGGAACGAGGGGGTGGCCCAAGGAGGCTGAGAGATAAATGGGACTGAGTTGTGGCTGGGGGCGGGGAAGGTAGCTGGGAACGCGATAGGTAGACAGAGGTAGGGGAGGTGATGGTAATAGGTCGGAAAGGAGGATGGAGCGGACAGGTGGGAAGGAAGATGGACAGATAGGACAGTTCAAGAGGGTGGTGCTAAGTTAGGAGGTTGGATCTGCGATAAGGTAGGAGGAGGGGAACTGAGGAAACTGGTGAAATCCACATTGATCCCATGTGGTTAGAGGGTCCAAAGGTGGAAGATAAGGCATTCTTTCTCCATGTTCCAGGTGGCTAGAGTTTTGTGTTGGAGGAGGCCCAGGACTTACATGGCCTTCGTGGAGTGGGAGGGGGAGTTAAAATGTTCAGCCAATGGGGTTGTTTAGTGCGAGTATCCCAGAAATGTTCTGTGAAACGTTCCGTAAGTTGACGTCCTGTCTCCCCAATGTAGAGAAGACCACACTGAGAGCAACGGTCACAGTAGATGATGTGTGTGGAAGTACAGGTAAATCTCTGTTGGATGTGGAAGGATCCTTTGGAGCCTTGGATGGAGGTGAGGGGGCAGGTGTGGGCACAGGTTTTGCACTTCTTGCGGTTGACTCTCCTGCTCCTCAGATGCTGCCTGACTGGCTGTGCTTTTCCAGCTCACACTTTTCGAGCTTGGACCTGACGAGGGAGTCCCGGAGGCAGTGGTCTTTTCGGAGCGCTGATAGGGGAGGGGAGGGAAATATATCACTGGTGGTGGGGTCCGTTTGGAGGTGGCGGAAATGGCGGCGGATGATATGTTGTACATGGAGGTTGGTGGGGTGGTAG
>NC_057716.1:107718336-107723318 GCF_004010195.1 Chiloscyllium plagiosum
ACCCTCACCTTGACCTCCTTCCACCTATTGCATTTCCAACGCCCCTCCCCCAAGTCCCTCCTCCCTACCTTTTATCTTAGCCTGCTGGACACACTTTCCTCATTTCTGAAGAAGGGCTTATGCCCGAAACGTCGATTCTCCTGTTCCTTGGATGCTGCCTGACCTGCTGCGCTTTTCCAGCAACACATTTTCAGCTCTGATCTCCAGCATCTGCAGCCCTCACTTTCTCCTCGAGGGTTGTTAAGAAGGCATACAGTGTTTTGGCCTTTATTAATAGAGGGATTGAGTTCCGGAGTTGCTGCAGCTGTACGAAGCTCTATTACGGCCACACTTGGAATATTGTGTACAGTTCTGGTCACTGCATCATAAGAAGGATGTGGAAGCTTTGGAAAGAGTGCAGAGGACATTTACTAGGATGTTGCCTGGTATGGAGGGAATGTCTTACGAGGAAAGGCTGAGGGCCTTGAGACTGTTCTCGTTAGAGAGAAGAAGGTTGAGAGGTGTCTTAATAGAGACATACAAGATAATCAGAGGGTTAGATAGGGTGGACAGCGAGAGCTTTTTTCCAAGTATGGGGACGGCAAACACGAGGGGACACAACTTTAAAGTGAGGGGAGATAGGTATAAGACAGATGTCAGAGGTAGTTTCTTTATTCAGAGAGTAGTAAGGGTATGGAATGCTTTGCCTGCAACGGTCGTAGATTCGCCAAGTTTATGTGCATTTAAGTCGTCATTGGACAGGCAATGGATGTACATGGAATAGTGTAGGTTAGATGGGCTTCAGATTCCTATGACAGGTCAGCGCAACATCGAGGGCCGAAGGGCCTGTACTGCGCTGTAATGTTCTATGTTCTATATTCTATCCATATTAACTAACCTCCAGTAATTTAGCACCTCACCTGTGGCCAGCGAAGTGTTATAAATATGTCTGAGGAGTTCTGAGGAAGGTCACTTGATCCCAAATGTTAACTGATTTCTCTCCACTGATACTGCCAGACCTGAACTTTGCCAGCAATTTCTATTTTGGTTTCTGAATTTCATCATCTGCCGTTTTTTTCTTTCAGTTTTTATAAATATCTCTGCCTGGGATCCTGTAATCTCTTCCTCTGTCTCCCATTGTAGCCGAGGTACATCTCATCAGGCTCTGGAGACATGCATATTTATGCCTTAATTTATGCACTGGCTCCAGGCACAGATTGCCCCTTTGGTTTCTAATAGGTTCCACTCTTTCCGAGGTGATCCTTTTACTCTGAATATGCTTATAAAATCCCTTCGGGTTTTCCTTGATGCCATTTGTCAAAGCTATTTTGTGGCTCCTCTTTGTTCTCCTAATTTCTTTTTTATGTAACCATCTGCACATCCTATACCTTTAAGGGCTTCCCCTATTTGTAATGCACTTTATCTGCCATATGCTTCCTTCTTTTTGTTTATCAGACTCTCAATATTCCTTGACATCCAAGGTTCCCTGGACTTGTTGTGCTTGCCCTTTATCCTTATTGGAACATGGTGACCCTGAAATTTCACTACACTATTGTTGTGGTTCTGTTCGCCGAGCTGGAAGTTTTTGTTGCAAACGTTTCGTCCCCTGGCTAGGCGACATCATCAGTGCTTGGGAGCCTCCTGCGAAGCGCTTCTTTGATGTTTCCTCCGGTGTTCACTACACTATTTTTAAAAGACTCCCACTTTCCAAATGTAAACATACCTGCAAGTTACTTCTTCCAGTCTGTTTTCCAGATTCTGTCTAATGATATTGAAATTGGACTTCCTCCAATTTAGATGCTTAACTTCTGCACTACCCTTATTCCTTGCGTTAATGACTTTGAAACTTATGGTACTATCCCCAAAATATTCACCCACTGAAACTTCAACCATTTGAGTGGCTTCATTCCTTAGGATTAAGTCAAGCATCTCAAATAACATCATCTGTGTATTGGGACAGAAAGCTCTCCTATAGAGTGGTGACCAGCATTGCACACATTAGGCCATTTCACCCATTGAATCTACCTGTCATTATGTAATGGCTGATACATTTCTGAACCCCTTCTGCCTTCTCCCAATTAGCCTTGATCCCTTAGTTATTAAGAACCTACCTATCTCTGTCTTAAAGACACTTAAGAATTTGGCCTCCACAGCTCTCTGTGGCAATGAGCTCTACAGATTCACTACCCTCTGCTGTGGCCTGCTGTGACCGGACCAATACTCTATATAGCTCCAAAATAATCTCCCCAATCTTATAATCTTTGCCCTGACTGATAAAGGCAAGTGCCATGTGAACCTTAACCACCCAATTAATCTGTCCTACTATCTTCAGGGATCTGTGGACAAGCACCCTTTGGGTTTGGAAAGATGTTTCCACTCGTAAGATAGATTAGGATGTGAGAGCTCAGCCTCAGAGTGAAGGTACAACTCTTTATAACCGAGTTGAGGAGGAATTGCCTCAGCAAGAGGGTGGTGAATTTACCTTACATGTGCCAGCTCCCAAACACAAACCGAAGTGGCACCCAGTTTTGATTCTGACAATGAATCAACAAGTCTGTTTGTACTAAACTATGAGCACGAGGTAAGAGGTTCCCTTAAACTGATCAAAGAAAAAATTCTTTGATCAAAGTGAGGAAAGCTTGTTGCTCAATCAAATGACTGGTTTTTGCGACTGATTCTTGAAAATGTGTGCTCCAGCTCAGGAAACCTGTAAAACCTTGCAAACAATATTAAGAAAGCATGTTGAAGTTCAGACATTCAAACCGGATGGCAAGGGATCAGAATGTACTCTGGATGGGGACCTCAATGTCCATACCAAAAATGGTTCAGCAGCTCAACTATTGGTCAAACTGATTGAGCTGGCATGGCTAGGGTGGTACAGTGGCTCAATGGTTAGCATTGCTACCTCACAGCACCAGGGTTTGATTCCATCCTTAGGTGACAGTTTGTATATTTTCCCCGTGTCTGTGAGGGTTTGCTCCGGTCTCCTTCCATTGTCCAAAGATGTCCAGGCTAGGTGGATTGGCCATGCTAAATTGCCCATAGTGTCCATGGATGTGTAGGCTAGGTGGACTGGTCACGGGAAATGCAGGATTAAGGTAGGGGGCAAGTCTGAGTGGGATGTGCTTTGGAGGGTTGGTGTGGTCTTGATGGGCCTGATAGCCTGCTTCCACAGGCTTTCATATTCTATGAAAGGATATAACTGGTAGACTAGGACTGCTGCAGGTGATGAGGGAACCAACAAAAGAGAAAATCATACTTAACACCATCCTCATCAATCTCCTGGCTGCAGATGTATCTGTCCATGATTGTATCAGAAAGAATGCCAACCGCACTGTCTTTGTGGAGTTCAGTCTTCATATTGAAAATTCCCTCCATTTTGTTGTGTGGCATTATCATCATACTAAATTGGTAGACTTTGAACAGATTAAGCAACTCAAGATTGGACATTCAAAAAGTTATCTGGGCCATCATCAGTGACTAAATTGTACCTGAATAAAATCTAAAAAGGGGTGAGAAAGGAATTGTCCAAATATATTCCCCCAAACTGGCTGAAATTGTTTGCAAGCTTTTGATTCTTCCAGGGAATAAGTAGCCACAGGTTAAGATGTATCTGTATCATAATGCAGGAAAATACGTTTCAAATCGTTTTTCAGAATTTGTATTTCCCTAGACTGGTAGCATCCTCCTGAAGATGTTCCCAATCCAGCTACTGACTCTAAAGGTACCCTTTACATTTATCATGTGTCAAGATGTACAACTCCAATTGTGACATTTGTGATCTCATCTTGACCTCCCAGCTGTGATATGTAACATTTCAGGAAGCCAGAAAATCCTGTGGGAGTTTACTAATAAGGAATTGAGCCGCTTCTCATTAGCAATTTAAAATTACGTAATGTGTGACAACACTCACTTGATGGAACACCCAGTTCTTGTTGACAGTATACACTGGACATCCCTCTCTTGCTTTTCTGAAATACAAAATTGCATTCATGCCACTTGTCATTGTTGCAACCATCAAGTTGCCATCCTATTAATTTCTACACTGGTAAAGTAAATAATTTGATCACCTTGAAAACAATCAGGAAAAATAGAATTTTTTCGTGAAGATTTGTAGAATTCATCCTGAAGTTGAACTAACTTTATAATTTCATCAATTTTGAACAACATATGAAGCAGGGCTCCTCTGAATATCCAAAAACACTGGCATTTATATATGTGCTGATCTCTCATGCTGAATGCTCATTACACTTATATATGTAACTAACAAAAAAAACTGATAAAAGAACCAAAGTAAAAGTATTCATGTGCAGCTAGTACAGACGTTGGAAAAGAGAATGGAAAGGTTTTAATATTCAATAAAAAGTTCTCATTCAGATAGTAATTCAAAATTTGTATCCAAAATAGAATTATAGTAATGCACAATATTTTCATGTTTTGTCATTATTTTCAATATAAATAATAACTCTATAACTTTTGGGTTAAGTAAATCTTTATATTGGATGTTTCTCTTTATCGTGAATAAGTAGAACATAGAACATTACAGCGCAGTACAGGCCCTTCGGCCCTCGATGTTGCGCCGACCTGTCATACCAGTCTGAAGCCCATCTCACCTACACTATTCCATGTTCGTCCATATGCTTGTCCAATGACGACTTAAATGTACTTAAAGTTGGCAAATCTACTACCGTTGCAGGCAAAGCATTCCATACCCTTACTACTCTGAGTAGAGAAACTCCCTCTTACATCTGTCCTATATCTATCACCCCTCAATTTAAAGCTATGCCCCCTCGTGCTCGCCGTCACCATACGTGGAAAAAGGCTCTCCCTATCCACACTATCTAACCCTCTGATTATCTTATATGTCTCTATTGAGTCACCTAACCTTCTTCTCTCTAACAAAAACAGCCTCAAATTCCTTAGCCTTTCCTCGTAAGACCTCCCCTCCATACCAGGCAACATCCTAGTAAATCTCCTCTGCACCCTTTCCAAAGCTTCCACAT
>NC_057716.1:107726148-107745475 GCF_004010195.1 Chiloscyllium plagiosum
AGCTCCACATTTCTAATGTGCCTATCCCGTGCAGTTTCCTTCCCCATCCTATGCTTCCTAAATCTTGCCTAATTGCATCGTAATTGCCTTTCCCCCAGCTGTAACTCTTGCCCAGTGGTATACAACTATCCCTTTCTATCACTAAAGTAAACATAACAGAATTGTGATCGCTATCACCAAAGTACTCACCTACTTCCAAGTCTAACACCTGGCCGGACTCATTACCCAGTGCCAAATCTAATGTGGCTTCGCCCCTTGTTGGCCTGTCTACATACTGTGTCAGGAAGCCCTCCTGCACACACTGGACAAAAACTGACCCATCTATAGTACTCGTACTATAGTGTTCCCAGTCAATATTTGGAAAGTTGAAGTCCTCCATGACAACTACCCTGTCTCTCTCACTCCTATCGTGAATCATCTTTGCTATACTCCAGAGCAGCTGTTCGAAAGCTAGTGCTTCCAAATAAACCTGTTGGACTATAACCTGATGTTGTGTGATTTTTAGCTTAGTACATCCCAGTCCAACAACAGCACCTTCAAATCATTACAGAATTTGTGATACATGGTTGATTTCACAACCTTGCATTAGAGTATGGGGCCTGTCAACTCACAACTTGACAGCTTCAAGTGATTATAAATATTTTGAAGTTGGGAAGTGTAGTGTAGTGAAATGACTTTATCAATGAGACTGCTTCTTTAATAATGAATTCTCCAACAGACGTTTAAAAACTTTATTCTGCCTCATCTCAGCATTGCTCTCGAGGTCTGTCTGCCCATAATAGGTGTTGGCAAGTATGCATGGAAAAAGGTGTAAGACCAAAAGATGGACTGGCATGAGTCAGCAGTGACTTGGCATTGAGGCTATGAAGGTTCAAGATGGTGAGTCGTGGGGCACAGGTTATCATGAAGAGGATGGAGGTAGATGGAGGGGCGTAAGTTGGCTAGTCTGTTTCAGAGGGTGGTTAAACATCAAACATGTTGATGTGGATCTGGAGTCTGTGGAATTCGATTCTGCAAAGTGCAGTGGATTCTGGGGCAGTGAGTAAAGGTAAAGAGGCATTACACAGATTTTTAATTGGTAAGGGGTTGAAGGAATATGGAGAAGGCAAGAAAATGGGAGTGAGGAGCACATCAACCTCCTGTTGCTGCCTGGCTTGCTGTGTTCTTCTAACCTTCTGCTTGTCTACTATGATTAAATGGTGGAGCAGACTCAGTGGGCCAAATGGCCTAATTCTGTTCCTATATCATATGAACTTATGAGTCTTGTACAGATCAGATCAGGTAAGATCAGCAGATTCTCCTGCCCAAGTTTTGTTGAGACATCAGGATTAGTAGTTGAGTGATATCATCTCCATACAAACATCTCTTCTATAGACGTTGGATGACTTTGTGTGGAACCCAACAAAAATTCCCCATGGGCAGACCTCAGGAACCATACTGAGATGAGCCTCAACAATTTAAATAAGAATATAAAAGGTATAATTAGTAAGTTTGTGAATGACACTGGGATTAGTAGTATATGGACAATGAAAAAGGTTCTCTAAGATTACAAAGAGATCTTGATCAATTGGGTCAATGGGCTGAAGAGTAGTGGATGGAGTTTAATTTGGAGAAATGTGAGGTATTGCATTTTGGTAATACAAACAAGGTTGGATTTATACAATTAAAAGTAGGGCCTTGGGTAATGTTGTAGAACAGAGACACCTAGGGGTTCAGGTACATAATTTGTTGAAGTTTTGTTTCACATATAGATATGGTGGTTAAGAAAGCATTTAGCATGCTTGCCTTCATTAATCAGACATTGAGTATAGTAGTTGTGATGCTATGTTGAGGTTTTGCAGGACCTTGGTGAGGTCTCTTCTAGAGTCAGTGTCCAGTTCTGGTCACCCTGTTAAAGAAAGGCTATTATTAAGCTGGTGAGGGTTCAGAAGATATTTCCTAGGATGTTGCCAGGAATGGAAGGTTTGAGTTATGGAGAGAGGCTAGATATTCTGGGACTGTTTTCATTGGAGCGTAGGAGGTTAAGGGGTGACCTTACATAAATTTATATAAGCTTATCATCGGGAGGCAATGGTCTAGTGATACCATTGCTAGACTGTTAATCCACAGAGCCAGATAATATTCTGGCAACCCGGGTGTGAATTCTGCCATGGCAGATGGTGTAATTTGAACTCAGTTAAAATCTGGAAGCAAGGGCCTAATGATGACTGTGAATCTATTGTTGATTGTTGGTCACCTTTCACCCTACCAACCTTCGCATAAACCGCATCATCCACCAACATTTCCGCCACCTCCAAACAGACCCGACCACCAGAGATATATTTCCCTCCCCACCCCTTTCCGCAAAGACTGTTCCCTCCGTGACTACCTGGTCAGGTCCACGCCCCCCCAAAAACCCACCCTCCCATCCTGGCACCTTCCTCTGCCACCACAGGAATTGCAAAACCTGCGCCCACACCTCCTCTCTTACCTCCATCCAAGGCCTCAAAGGAGCATTCCACATCTATCAAAGTTCTACCTGCATATCCACCAATGTCATTTAATGTATCTGTTGCTCCCGATGCGGTCTCCTCTACATTGGGGAGACTGGAGCCTCCTCTCAGAGCGCTTTAGGGAACATCTCCGGGACACCCGCACCAATCAACCCCACCACCCTGTGGCCCAACATTTTAACTCCCCCTCCCTCTCTGCCCAGGACATGGAGGTCCTGGGTCTCCTCCCTCACCACCCGACGCCTGGAGGAAGAACACCTCATCTTCCGCCTCGGAACACTTCAACCCCAGGGCATCAATGTGGACTTCACCAGTTTTCTTATTTCCCCTCTCCTCCACCTTACCCCAGTTCCAACCTTCCAGCTCAGCACTGTCCTCATGACCCGTCCTACCTGCCCATCTTCCTTTCCACCTATCCACTCCACTCTCCTGTCTGACTTATCACCTCCATCCCCATTCACCTATTGTACTTTATGCTACTTTCTCCCCACCCCCACCCCCCTCTCATTTATCTCTCCACCCTGCAGGCTCCCTTCCTCTATTCCTGATGAAGGGCTTTTGCCCGAAACGTCGATTTTCCGGCTCCTTAGATGCTATCTGACCTACTGTGCTTTTCCAGCACCACTCTAATCCAGACTTGGGTTTCCAGCATCTGCAGTCCTTGTTTTTACCCTGTTGGAAAAACCCAACTGGTTCAGTAATGTCCTTTAGGGAAGGAAACAATCATCCTTACCCGGTCTGACCTACATGTGAATCCAGACCAACAGCAATGTGTTTGACACTTAATTGCTCTCTGGACAATTAAGGATGGGCAATAAACAATGGCTTGGCCAGCGATGCCCTCATCCCATGTTTGAATTTTAAAAATCAGGACGGGTACAGATAAGGTGAATGGCAAGTGTCTTTTCCCTAGAATGGGGGATTTCAAGATGTGTAACTGAGTCCAGGGTTTTACCTGGCCTTTCCCACAAATGCTGGGGAGCTGCTGGTGGTAGGTTTTGCCCTTGCAGGCACTCTGGACACTGCCCTATCAAGGCAGCTATGTCTGCATCCAATCCTGGCCACCAGACATAACAACACCTTCATTTTGGTAACCCCTGGAAGACCCTGGTGGAATTCAGCCAGTATCTAGCAGTGACCTTTGCTCTCATTCCCCATAATAATATGCTATCCTCTATTGTGATCTGATATCTCTATGTTCAAAATGGTTTCAATTCTGGATCTGACGGCCTTTTGGATTCCCCCATCACAACCAGCTAATTCAGTTTTGCCAGGAACCGAGCTTTCTGTGTCCAAAGTCTGATATTGTCAGCTGTGACTGAAAGTGTGTCCAGAAAGTTTAAAACCATTCCAGACCCTTCCAGGGACAGTACCACCGATGGTGTACTTCCAACGGGAGGCAGCTCAAGGCATCTGCATTTGCTACTTGGCCTCCCGGATGGTGTTCCGATCTGTAATCATCTGCATCTCAGTATTAGACCTCACATCTGAATTCAGCCTGAAACTTGGGGTGGCACTACCTTATCCTCTTTGAGTAGACCAAGAAGGGGTTTGTGATCTGTTATTATCACAAATTTACGTTTCTAAAGGTACTGGTGGAATTTCCTGATTCCAAATATAAAATCATGAGGGGGGTGGATAGGGTAGATAGACAAGGTATTTTCCATGGAGTGGAGGAGTCCAGAACTAGAGGGCATCGGCTTAGGGTGAGAGTGGAAAAAATTTAAAGGAACCTAAGGGACAACTTTTTCATGCAAAAAGTGGCGCGTATATGGAATGAACTGCCAGTGGGAGAGGCTAGTATAATTACAAGACTTAAAAGACATCTGGATGGGTATATGAATAGGAAGGGTTTAGAGGGAAATGGGCCAGCTGCTGGCAAATGGAACTAGATTAGATTAGGATATCTGTTTGGCATGGATGAGTAGGAATGAAGAGCATGTTTCTGTGGTCTACTTCTCTATGACATTAAATATTACCGCCAAACTTGCCTTCTCTATCTCGGCATATTTCTATATTGCATAGCTAAAGTCCTGGATGCATATGCTCTTGGGCATTCCTCCTGTAAAAATACTATCCCTTATTCCCAATTCCTTCGCCTCTGCCGCATCTGATCCCAGGAAGACCAGTTCCACCACAGAACATACCAGATGGCCTCCTGCTTTAAGGACTACAATTTCCCCTCCCACATAGTTGATGATGCCCTCCAACGCATCTCATCCACAACCTACACCTCTGCCCTCAAACCCCACCCCTCCAATCGTAACAAGGACAGAACCCGCCCGGTCCTCACCTTTCACCCCACTAACCTCTGTATACACCGCATCATTCTCTGCCATTTCTGCCACCTACAAACGGACCCCACGAACAGAGATACATTTCCCTCCCCACCCCTTCCCGCTTTCCGTAAAGACCGTTCCCTCCGCGACTGCCTTGTCAGGTCCACGACCCCCACCAAACCACCCTCCCTTCCTGGCACCTTCCCCTGCCACTCCAGGAATTGCAAAACCTGTGCCCACATCTCCTCCCTCACCTCCATCCAAGGCCCCAAAGGAGTCTTCCACATCCATCAAAGTTTCACCTGCACTTCCACACGTTATTTACTGTATCCATTGCTCCCGATGCGGTCTCCTGCTACTTGCAGACTGCTTCAGAGAACATCTCCAGGATACCCACACCAACCAACCCAATCGCCCACTGGCCGAACATTTCAACTTCCATTCCCATTCTGCCAAGGACATGCAGGTCCTGGGCTTCCCTCATCGCCACTCCCTAACCACCCAATGCCTGGAGGAAGAGAGCCACATTTTCCGCCTTGGAAGCCTTCAACCTCATGGCATCAATGTGGACTTCACCAGTTTCCTCATTCCCCCTTCCCCGCACCTTACCCCAATTCCAACGTACCAGCTCAGCACCGTCCTCATGACCTGTCCTATCTGTCAATCTTCCTTCCCACCCATCCGCTCCATCCACCTCTCCAACCTATCACCTTTACTCCCACCTCCATCCACCTATTGCACTCTCAGTTACCTTCCCCACAGCCCCACCCCTTCCCATTTATCTGTCCACCCCCGAGGCTCCCAGCCTCATTCCTGATGAAGGGTTTTTGTCCTAAACATCGATTCTCCTGCTCCTCAGATGCTGCCTGACCTGCTGTGCTTTTCCAGCACCACACTCGTAACTCTGATCTCCAGCATCTGCAGTCCCCTTGTGCTATCCACCTTTATACATTCTAATACATCCAACATGGGCTATCTGAAATATATCACCAACTTCCCCAAGTTCACAAATCTTCAGATCTTTTTTCATGGTAAATGCATAATTGTTCAGTGCCATTGCAGCTCTTAAAAATAAGCATTACCTTCATTATTTTGATAGCCACTACCAATCATCCTGAAATCAACCTGTTCTGATGAAAGAAAGCATATATCTTCAAGTCTTTCTACATATGCATATTTCCTCATACTAGGCAGTGAATCTGCACTATCCTATTGCATCAACAAGGTTTCCTGAGGTCTGGAAGCTAAAACTAACCACTCTACTTTAAATGTGCTAAGGACAGCAAAGGATGGTGCATGTATGGAACGAGCTGCCAGAGGAAGTGGTGGAGACGAATACAATTACAACATTTAAAAGGAATCTGGATGGGTATGTAAACAGAAGGCATTTAGAAGGATATGAGCCAAATGCTGGCAAATGAGGCTAGGTCAGATTTGGATGTCTGGTTGTCATGGAAAGTTGGATCAAAGGGTCTGTTTCTCTGCTGTATGACTCTAAACTATAACAACATTTTATTTCAACTTAATCCAGTTTTATATTTTATGCCACTCTTCAATAAATGTGGTACTATACAATATATTATGGCCTTTTCCATATAAAATGCCACTTTTAATACCTAATGAACTAAACCCCATAATTCACTCCATTCTCTCTGCTCTTCCACATCACCTGAGTTATTTCCATTCAATATATGTTATTAATTTTAATTTTGAAGAAAAATATACTTTGGTCATTGCAAATTTCCTTACATTAGATCTAAATAAATGATTAGCTGGCTAACTACCCATTGCAGTGAACAAACCCTCTGAAATTTTGAAGACACAGCCTAATTTATGTTGTGTGGATGAGTTGCTAACAAGCATTATGATGCAATATGCTAGGTTTGACAGGTCAGGATCGGGACAATTACTGGTGTTGCCTTTGCAGTCATGAAAGGTAAAAACCACAAATGTGTGTGGACTAATGTAATTATTTTTATCTGGCTTCTTTGGTTTCATCACACCTGAACTGATTGGAGAGGACAGCATGCATGACCTTTTTTTAATTCATTCATGAGTCGCAGGTTTTGCTGACTATGCCAGGTGGCATTTGAGAGTCAACAGCATTGCTGTGGGTCTGGAACCACATATGGGTCAGACCATGTAAGGAAAGCTATTTCACTCCTTCAAGGATATTAGAGAACCAAATGAGTTCTTATAATAATCAGCAATGGTTTCATAGTCATCTTTAGACTCTTAATTCCATGGTTCTGGATTAGTGGTTTACCTCTTAATTCCACGTTTTCATTCAATTAAAATTCAATGATCTGCCATGATAGGATTCGAATCCAGGTCTTCAGCTCACAGTTCACAAGTCCAAATCAAGGATGATTAAAAAAAAAGATAAATCAGCAAAGGTTCTGAAGACTTTTATACAAATGCTCCTGCCCTGGAAACTTCAGAATATAAACCACTGCTGCTGATGTGATTGGCTCCTCTCAACTTACTAGATTTTCCTGCTTGGAGAAACTAAAATTTGCTTCTGAACTCAACTCCTGATTCTTGTAATCTGAAAGTTTGAACTTTCTGTTCTTAAGCCTACATTCTAAAATCAGATTAATTGACTATTGCCTTGATAATTGCCTAACTCTATCTGTCATAAAGTCAGCAAAATAAATATCTTAACTATTAACACGACAGAATTTCCTCCAAGCACTTTACTGAAGTCTACAGCCTTCTTAGAAATGATGTATTTAGATCACTGTCCAAATAATTTTGACATTATTTTTAAAAAATTATCTTCATGTAACACCAAAATTGATTTATATCTATTTTAAAACCAAATTTGAAAAATAGTGATAATATGTTACTCATGTTTATCAAATATAAGGAAATAAGTAACAATATTGTTTGAGAGTATTTCACAATAAGGAATGTTGGAGAACATTTCTAACATAGTGCCATGTAGGAAATGACAGCAAGTGATTGAGACGTATGAAATTAGAAGGTAGGTATCAAGTTGAGTTAAAAATGAGCAGCAGGAAAGTAAAAAGTAAAAGTTCAGAATTAAGTGTGTGACACCAAACTTTGCAAGCATTACTGTGATATGAGGTGAAATAATTAAGTTGTACAACCTTTAATAAATTAATTATTTGACAAGAAAGTGAAATGGGGATAAAGAGCTGAACTGCACAGCACTGATTTTCACTGTATACACAAAAGGAAACAACCTCAGGTACAGCCGGCAGTCCCAATACTCTGTTAATACCAACAACATCGCCATGAAATATTCGAAGGAGATTATCATTAGATTGCAAAAACATCCATGTATATCCAGAGATTAATCTCTTCCAAGGTGGAAATCAAAGTCCTGTGATGCAAAAAAGAATGTGGATTGTGATTTTGAATTAGTAAGGTTATTTTGAATTATCAAAACTTATTATTCCAGAAACCAAGATGAACTAGTTAATAAAAACTGTTCTGAGAAAGGGTCTCTTGACCTGAAACATTACAAATTAGCGAGTTTTGAGAAGATTTGTAGCTCAGGTTGAGGTTCGGGATGTAGGTTTGCTTGCTGAGCTAGAAGGTTCGTTTTCAGACATTTCATCACCATACTAGGTAACAATACCATACTCGGACACATGAACATCAAGTAGCCACAAAAAGACATGACCCACTCTCACTCGTGTCTTTACATACTGATGAGGAAGGACACCACTTCAACTGGGACAACACATCCATCCTAGGATAAGCCAAACAGAGACACACATGAGAATTCCTAGAAGCATGGTGATGAAACATCTGAAAACGAACCTTCCAGCTCAGTGAGCAAACCTACAACCACAACTTTACAAATGCTGCCAGACCTGAGCTTTTTGAGCAATTTCTGTTTTGTTTATGAAGTAGCTAATACCTAGATGAAGTTTAAATAATTAGTAACAGCTAAAACAAATTTCAGAAAACAACTTCAGGCTCTTTTATGAGGTTGGAGCTATGGTGAAATAAGCAAATGCCCTGGAAATGGCAATACTGTTCTTATATTCTAAGCTGGACAATACTTGATAAATTAGCACTAGATGAATCTAATTATAGAATGAAAACAGGGTTGATTGATCATGTTTTTAGCAAGGTTACATCTCACGGAATACAGAGAAAACTAGCCATTTGGATATAGAACTGGCTCAAAGGTAGAAGACAGATGGTGGTGTGGAGGGTTGTTTTTCAGACTGGAGGCCTGTGACCAGTGGAGTGCCACAAGGATCGGTACTGGGTCCTCTACTTTTCATCATTTATATAAATGATTTGGATGCGAGCATAAGAGGTATAGTTAGTAAGTTTGCAGATGACACCAAAATTGGAGGTATAGTGGACAGCGAAGAAGGTTACCTCAGATTACAACAGGATCTTGATCAGATGGGCCAATGGGCCGAGAAGTGGCAGATGGAGTTTAATTTAAATAAATGTGAGGTGCTGAATTTTGGAGATGCAAATCTTAGCAGGACTTATACACTTAATGGTAAGGTCCCAGGGAGTGTTGCTGAACAAAGAGATCTTGGAGTGCAGGTTCATAGCTCCTTGAAAGTGGAGTTGCAGGTAGATAGGATAGTGAAGAAGGTGTTTGGTATACTTTCCTTTATTGGTCAGAGTATGGAGTACAGAAATTGGGAGGACATGTTGCAGCTGTACAGGACATTAGTTAGGCCAGTTTTGGAATATTGCATGCAATTCTGGTCTCCTTCCTATCAGAAAGATGTTGTGAAACTTGAAAGGGTTCAGAAAAGATTTACAAGGATGTTGCCAGGGTTGGAGGATTTGAGCTATAGGGAGAGGCTAAACAGGCTGGAGCTGTTTTCCCTGGAGAGTCGGAGGCTGAGGGGTGACCTTATAGAGATCTACAAAATTATGAGGGGCATGGATAGGGTAAATAGACGAAGTCTTTTCCCTGGGGTGGGGGGGAGTCCAGAACTAGACTCTATTCCAATGAGCCAACACACACTGCAGCACAGAGGAACTATGCAGAGCAGAGGAAAATCACCTATACCGTGTATTCAAAAACAATGGGTATCCAGTGAACACAGTCCGTCGATTTCTCAGCAACAAAGCCAAACAGTGCCAGAGACCCGGGTTCAATTCCCGCCTCAGGTGACTGACTGTGTGGAGTTTGCACATTCTCCCCGTGTCTGCGTGGGTTTCCTCCGGGTGCTCCGGTTTCCTCCCACTGTTCAAAAATGTGCAGGTTAGGTGAATTGGCCATGCTTGCCCATAGTTTTAGGTGAAAGGGTAAATGTTGCGCTTCAGCAGGTCGGTGTGGACTTGTTGGGCTGAAGGGCCTGTTTCCACACTGTAAGTAATCTAATCTAATCTAATCTAAAAATGTCATGAAGTGGATTTTATTAACTCAGATGCCCTACATCAGAATTCACAGCCCAGAAGAACAAACAGAAGGTGAATTTGACTAAACATTGTTTTTAACTTTGAATGTCTCTGTGATTACTGAGAATTCCATTTATTAAAAATTGCAAGGATCTGTGTCATCAGCCCATTTTGAACAGTTGGACTGTGAGGCAGCTATGTGTTTTAAAGCAAAAATAATAAATAAACTGTTATTTGTTTATGAGGCCAGGCCTGGAAGTTAATTGCAGGTTGGTTCTTGTTCAAAGAATGCTCTACAGACACTTCAATTCCTCAAACAGGTGGCACACGCTGAATGTTAACTGAGATCTTGTGGGGAGACAGCCAGTCAGGCAGGGATTGGTCAGATTTTCAACTGATTTTAGGGCCGAGTTTAGGTCAGAAGGATTGTGCCTGTGAAAGCTACAGGATGCAAGTTTGATTGCTCCCTGAATGTTTTCTCATTATCAACATACTGCAAGTTCAGAGAATAGAATCTCAGTTATAAGAATGAATAAGTATTCCTCAAAGTCTATTCAAAGCTATCTGCATCCATTTATGTCCAGAAATAATGGTCTCCTTTGATGTAACAGCCCTGTTTACATCAATCAACATTAACCTGGCCAAGGAAACACTGACTACATTATTAGAAGATCCAAAGACACATACACCGAACACCACTAACCTCATCAACAAAAACAGTATCGTCAAGCTCGTGAACCTATGCCTTACCACCCACTTCACCTTCAACAATAAAAGCTACAGACAAACCAATGGAACACCCATGCGATTTCCAATATCAGGGTTCTTAGCAGAGGCAGTAATGCAGAGACTCCACCAAACAGCTCTGCCAACCATCCAACCCAAACTTTGGATCTGCTACGTGGATGACACCTTTGTCATCACTAAATGAAACAAATTAGAGGAAACCTTCAAGACCATCAATAATACCCTTACTGGCATAAACTTCACTAAAAAGGAGGAGAAAAACAACAAACTACCACTCCTAGATGTCACAGTAGAGCGAACAGCCAATGGGGAACTTCAAACCAGTGTTCACAGGAAAACAACATATATAGAACAAATATTGAACTACAGAAGCAATCATTCCAACATCCACAAACGAAGCTGCATCAGAACATTATTTCAATGAGCCAACACACACTGCAGCACAGAGGAACTATGCAGAGCAGAGGAAAATCACCTATCCTGTGTATTCAAAAACAATGGGTACCCAGTGAACACAGTCCGCCGATTTCTCAGCAACAAACCCAAACAAGCAACAAAACACGTCCAGAAACCCTAGCCACTCTCCCCTACATTAACTCGGAAATGACTGCCAGATTATTCAGACCCCTTGGCATCATGATAACCCACAAACCCACCAACACACTAAAACAGCAGCTAATGAACTTGAAAGACCTTATACAGACAACAAGCAAAACTAATGTCATTTACAAAATGTCGTGCAAGGATTGTAACAAACACTACATTGAACAACAGGCAGAGAACTAGCCACCAGGAAACATGAACATCAATTAGCCACAAAACTACATGATCCTCTCTCATTATCCTTCCATACAAAGTTTGCGAGAAGATTTGTAGCTCGGGTGCTCATTATTGTGGTTCTGTTCGCGAGCTGGGAATTTGTGTTGCAGACGTTTCATCCCCTGTGTGGCGCTGAGGCGGTTGGCAACTGATTCCCATTTCCTGGCTTGTCTTAGTGTCTCTCGCCCATAGGTGTTCAAAGTTTGTGAGAAGATTTGTAGCTCGGGTGCTCGTTGTTCGTCAGGGGACGAAACGTCTGCAAGACAAATTCCCAGCTCGGCGAACAGAACCACAACATCCTTACATACAGATAAGGAAGGGCATCACTTTGACTGGGATAACACATCCATCCTAGGACAAGCTAAACAAAGACATGAGAATTCCCTGAAGCATGGCATTCCAACCATAACTCTACCAACAAACACATCGAGTTAGACCCCACCTACCACCCCCTGAGAAAAAGAACAGGAAGTGACTTCACCAAAGGAAATGACATCACCAGCCCAAAGAAACCCAAACATATAAATAGAAAGCAAGAATTATCAGCAGTGCTTCACCTGAGGCCCACTGAAAATGTTACCTAGTATGGTGGTGAAAAGTCTGGAAATGGACTTTCCAGCTCAGCGAGGAAACCTACATCCAGACCCTCAACCTGAGCTACAAATCTTCTCAAAACTCTTGTTATGTCCCTTCAAAATCCCAGTACAGACACTGAAATATGACAAAGACAAACAAAAGACAAATTGTTGAACAAATATTATGGGTGGAAAAGAAATATAGACAGGGTATACAAAATTCTAATCATCAAAGATCAGATCACAATTTTCATAGAATTCCTACAGTGTGGAAAGAGACCATTCGGCCCATTGAGTCTGGCCAAACCTCCAAAGAGCATCCTACCCATCTCCCTACCCTAAGTCTATAATCCTATGCTTCCCAAGGCTAATCCATCTAGCCTGTGCATCCCTGGATACTACAGCCAATTCACCTAACCTGGACATCTGCCTCGCACATCTTTTAAACTTCCTACCTCGCACCTTGAATCCGTGTCCCCTCGTAATTGACCCCTCCACTCTTCACCCAAAAAGCTTCATACTTATCACTCTATCCATGCCATTCACAATTTTATAAACATCTATCAATTGGGAAATGAATTTCTCACATTCTTTTAATGTTTGCAATGATGAGACACTGCTGTTTGTAGGGTGATTGTTGTTGTTTTTTGATTCGATGAGTGATCAGGTAGACTTGTGTGTTATCTTGCACAATTCTTTCTTTTTAAGTTTTTCTGTTTACTTTTGCTTTTTCCTCAGGCTGTTATCAGATTTATGAACAGACCTCTCATATATTAGAGTTGATCTTTCTCTGCACCTTCTCTGTAACTGTAACAATATTTTCTGCATTCTGTTCTATTACCCTGATATACTTATGTAAGGTAATATAATATTTTTTACTGCACCTTGGTACATGTGACAATAAGAAATCCAGTCAAATCAAATTCTGAAGGCTTTGGATGTTGCTTGCCTGCTGCTCTTGACATTTACAGCTTTTTACCTCTGTAGGCTTAGTAGGCTCATCAAGCAGAACTTCTGCACTCAAAAAGTTCTCAAGGCTGTTCTGTTTTGGATACTCTCTCTTAGTGCTTCCAAAAAGCAACATTGCATTGCACAGCTCAACAATATGCAACACATGATTTTCAAGTTGCAAAACTCTGAGTTTTTAGTTTAACAGTTCAATTTTTAATTCAGCTCACATTTCCAAAAAATGAAAAATGTGCACTTTCTTGGTTCCTTACACAATGCTGAAAGAAGTGAATCAGCTCAGGAGTTGAATTTTGTGTCGACGCCACAGATCCATGGGCAGAAATGGTGGCAAATGCTGCTTCCACTCAAGTGCAATGCAACCATCCAACTGTGATGATGCACAACCAGCCAATGATTTTAGGCGTGGTTAAAAATCCTGTTCAATTAAAGAGCAGAGGTGGGAAGCAAGTCATTGATGGTGGCAGCTGTTGACTGAAAGGCAAGTGTTGCTGCCAGCCATACTTAAAGGGCTTCCAGCCTTGCATTCACTGCCGCTTTGTATAAAATGCATGCCTGATTGACAGTGCTGAAGACCCTTCCTCCTGACCTCGTGCAAAGGACCATGAAAGAGCTAAACTCAAGGCAGCTACAACCAGGGCAGTGTGAAGGTATGGGGTGGCCTCTGATAAAAAGAACCAGAAATGATATCACCCACTTGACAGACCAAGACACATAAATAGAAAACGGGACAGAACACCAGCATTTGAACAGAGGCTCACTGATTATTGTCGTGGTCAGGATTACCCTTTGTCTATACATAAAACGTGACCAGATGACTGATGAAATTCCCATGATTAATGTACTGAGACAGTTGGTCTTATAACATATTGTTCTAAACGAGGTGAAATCTTAGTAGCAATGTTATATGTCTAGACTTTTGATTATAACAGCCTTATGTTTTGAATATGACAAATATAGGAACCTTCTCCTTTTAAGAGTGTAAACGCAAACACTCTGGAATTTGAAGACTATGTTTGTTTATCACCTTTCTCCCTTGATTTTGCACTGGACATACTCTTTTCTTCTTCAAGTTCTATCTTCATAATTGAATGATTAACTGGAATATTACATTTTACAACAATTCATACACCATGAAATGTTTAGCAGATCTGTTTCATTGACAACTATCAGGCTAATTTATCAATGAACACAGTTTAAAATCACAGGCTAAATTTATAGGGCCCCTGGGAACCAGGAATGGAGGTGATCGGCCCCAAAAATACTGGTGCCCAGTCAGCATACCAATTCCACAATGCTGCTCCCAGTGCCAGCATTAAGGCTGGAAAAGGAATTCTACTCTTCTCCCACTTTAGGTTAGATATACTAAAGTTGTCATTAGGAACAATCCTTACCAGAATTGCTCTTTTCTTCTTTAAACACTTACTACCTGTTTTATATTTTCTTGTTGACTTTCTCTGGTTTTACCCATTTTCTTTGTTTATATTCTATCCAATCTTCTGACCTGTCACCTGTCTTTGCACAATATGTCTTTACTTTAAGTCTGGTATCACCTTTAACATTTCTGGTTAACCATGGATGGTGCGTCCTTCCCTTGTAATTTGTCTTTTTCTTTGGAATGTACCGACTGTGTTTTCTGAAGTATCCCCTTAAATGTCTGCCACGGTATCTCTAATCTTTTAAGATTAGATATCTCAAAATTGGTCTGTTGTGAACAGAGCCAGGGGTATGTGACCACAGACGAAGCGGATATGAGAACCTAGAAAGTTAAAGTTGATGAGCCTCAGCCCCTGCAATTGTCCAACAGTTACAAAGTTCTTGCAAACTGTGCAGATTAGACCACGGATTGCAGGGAGGATGAACAAACTGATCATAGCACCTTGGTACAGAGGATCATTCAAATGGGGAAACGAAAAATGAATGTAGTTGTGGTAGGGAACAATGTAATTCAGGAGATAGATACTGTCATTTTCAGAAGTGAGCAGGAGTCCCAAAGGTTGTTTTGCCTAGCTGGTGCCAGGTCTAAGGCCAGCTCTTCAGAGCTGGTGAAGAATTTAGGGAGGGTGGGGAGAGATCTAGTGTTGCATGATGCATGCAAAGTAGGACCCTCCAGCTGGAGCTTGTCTGCTCAGCTGGTTCTTCTTTTCTTGTTTGTCTTCTCTTTCCATTCGTGTTTTTTTCTCTTCCTTTCCTTCTTTTTCATTAGTAGACTTGCCAATGTTAAAGTTGTTTAAATGGTCATTGTATAGTCATATGGATGAAAATGGAACTGTGTAGGTTAGATGGGCTTCAGATTGGTTTTTCAGGTCAGCGCAACATTGAGGGCCTGTACTGCGTTGTTATGTTCTATGTTAGATTGAGAGAGAGTGTGCACGTGTGTGTGTGTGTGAGAGAGAGAGTCTATCATGTGGTGGTTCTGGATTAGTGGTGCTGGAAGAGCACAGCCGTTCAGGCAGCATCCAAGGAGCAGCGAAATCGACGTATCGGGCAAAAGTCCTTCTTCAAGGCTTTTGCCCGAAACGTCGATTTCGCTGCTTCTTGGATGCTGCCTGAACTGCTGTGCTTTTCCAGCACCACTAATCCAGAATCTGGTTTCCAGCCTCTGCAGTCATTGTTTTTACCTAGCATGTGGTGGGGCCACCACTAGTACAACATGAATCCATGATCTCAGTTGTGGTTATCCTCATGTTTACTGAACTTGGCTATTGGCCTCTGCTTGGTGACTCTGCGTTTTTATGTACCCCAAAGTCCGCTTTGGAGGACATTTACCAGACGACCTGAGGCCAAATGTTCTTGACTACTGAAGTGATCCCCAACTGGAAGGGAACATCCTTGCCTGGTGACAATATAAAAATATTTTAAACATTACAAAAGGGAGTGAGAAGCCAAAGTGAGCACAGACTCCTTAGAGAATTAGACTGGGGAAATACTGGGGCAGCACAGTGACTCAGTGGTTAGCACTGCTGCCTCACAGCGCCAGAGACCTGGGTTCAATTCCCTCCTTGGGCGACTGTCTGTGTGCAGTTTGCACATTCTCCCTGTGTCTCCTCTGGGTGCTCCAGTTTCCTCCCACAATCCAAAGATGAGCAGGCCAGGTGAATTGGCCATGCTAAATTGCCCATTGTGTTGGGTGCATTAGTCAGGGGTAAATATAGGGTACGAATGGGTTGCTCTTCGGAGGGTCAGTGTGGACGTGATGTGGCGAATGGTCTGTTTCCATGCTGTAGGGAATTGAATCTAATAATGGGGAACCAGAAAATGGCAGAGGAGTTGAATAAGTATTTTGCATAAATCTTCACACTGGAAAACACTATAGCATTCTAAAATTACTAAGTAAACAAGGGCAAAAGGAAAGGAAATACATGCAATAGGTATCACTAGAGAAAAATTCCTCTGGAAACTATTGGGCTAAAGATCAATAAGTCCTTTGGACCTGATGGGATGCATCCTAGGATGAAATTAGAATAACACAATTCATAACAATAATAGGGCAATTGGAAGTTATTATTATGATCAAGTAGAATTGGCATGGCTTCAGGAAGGGAAAGTCACTCTTGACAAATTTATGAGAATACTTTGAGGAGGGAACAAGAAGGACAAATAAAGCAGAAACAGTGGACGTAATATATTTGGATTTTCAGAAAGTATGTGATAAGTTACCACAAATTAGGCTACTTGTGCGAGCAGCAGCGGAGGTAGGACGAACTCGGAAGACTGCAGATAAGGTAAGGCAGTTTTTATTAAAATTACTTACCGGGAGCGGGCAGCGGTGTTTTTCTCTTTCACAGAAGGAGCGGGAGCAGCGGAGGAAGTGACGGGGACCAGACGGGTAGCCGGGAAGGTAAGCAGTGAGTATAAATACTCACCCTTTGACGCCAATGGCCATTTTAAGTGCGAGCAGCAGCAGAGAAGGAACGGGAGCAGCGGAGGAAGTGATGTGGACCGGAGGGGCAGCCGGGAAGGAAAGCAGTGACCATATATATCAGCAAGGCGGCTAAACCCGAGACTCTACTACTGTAGTGTCTCCCACCTGCCCTCCTCCTCTAATCTAGTTAATAAGTAGGAAGAGTGGGAGTGATGACCAGGTGACTGCCGGTAATATATCTGGGCAGTGGCTGAACCCGAGACACGACACGTCCCCCCCCCCCCCCCCCCCCCCAACCAAAGATAGGACTATGGTTTGTTAAGGTAAGGATTTTCCATTTCTTTATCGGTGAATGGTTAACAATTTACTTTTTATGGTTTATCTATTAATTGGATTTTAGAAAAAGACTATAGCAGAGAGGTATCAGAACCTATTTTAACTCAAACCTATACAAAGTAATAAAGTAATTAACTAAGCAGAGATGGCTGGGCAGGTGATGTGCTGTAGCTGTATGATATGGGAGCTGGCTCATCCCATTGTGAACGGTAGTGACCACATCTGCAGCAAGTGTTGGTTGCTGGAAGAACTCCAGATCAGAGTTGATGATCTGGAATCTGAGCTTCAAACACTGCGGCACATCTGGGAGGGGGAGAGTTACCTGGACGCTTTGTTTCAGGGGCAGTCACACCTGGGAGATTAAGTAATTCACATTCAGTTAGTGATCAAGGACATCAGAGTGTGACTGTAAGTGAGGCAGGCAGAGGGAACTTGAGTTCAGGAGTGCAGGAGCCTCAGCCCTTGACCTTGTCCAACAGGTATGAGACCCTTGCTCCCTGTACGGATGAGGCAAAGGGCTCTGGACAGGATGAGCCAACTGACCAAGGCACCATGGTGCAGAAGGCCATTCAAGAGGGGGGAGCAAAAAGACAAGTAGTGGTTATAGGGGATTCTATAATTGAGGGACAGATAGTATCCTATGCAAGCCAGATCGGGAGTCTCGCATGGTGTGTTGCCTGCCCGGTGCCAGGGTACGAGACATCTCCGACCAGCTTGAAAGGATATTGGAGCGGGAGGGGGAGGATCCAGTTGTTGTGGTCCACGTTGGGACTAACAACATAGGCAAGACTAGGGTGGAGGACCTGTTTGGGGATTATCAAGCACTCTGAAGGAAAGTGAAGTACAGGTCCTCAAGGGTCATAATCTCTGGATTACTGCCCGAGCCACGTGCCAAATGGCATAGGGATAAGAAAATTAGGGAAGTAAACACGTGGCTAAGGGATTGGTGTGGGAAAGAGGGATTCCATTTCATGGGGAATTGGCATCAGTTTTGGAACCGGGGGTATCTGTACCGTTGGGACGGTCTCCACTTGAACCGATCTGGTACCAATGTTCTAGCGAAGAGGATAAATAGGGTGGTCAGTAGGACTTTAAACTTCTGAGCTGGGGGGAAGAGAAAGTGAAAGCGACAGGGAGTATGGAGTTAAATGGAAAGATAAGCAGGAGGATAGCATGTATGCAGGTGGATTTAACCTTGAGGCAGATTAGGAGTGCAACAAAAAGGAAGGATAACTTAGGACATCTTATGACTTCCAATATCTCTAATGATAAGAATGTTAGCATCAAGGCACTTTACCTGAATGCTTGTAGCATTCATAACAAAGTAGATGAACTAACGGCAGAGATCATCGTGAATGATTATGATGTGGTAGGCATCACAGAGACATGATTGCAGGGGGGTCAGGACTGGTAGTTAAACATCCAAGGATTTACAACTTATCGAAAAGACAGGGAGGTGGGCGGAGTGGCCTTGTTAGTTAAGAACAAAATTAAATCTATGGCACTGAATGACATAGGGTCGGATGATGTGGAGTCTGTGTGGGTGGAATTGAGGGGGACTTCAATATGCAGGTGGACTGGGTAAATAATGTTGCCAGTGGATCCAAAGAAAGGGAATTCTTGGAATGCTTACAGGATGGCTTTTTGGAACAGCTTGTCATTGAGCCCACAAGGGAACAGGCTATTTTGGACCTAGTGCTATGTAATGAACCAGACTTTATAAAAGATCTTAAAGTAAGGGAACACTTAGGAAGCAGCGTTCATAATATGGTAGAGTTCAGTCTACAGTTTGAAAGAGAGAAGGCAAAATCGGATGTAATGGTGTTACAGTTAAACAAAGGTAATTACAGGGGCATGAGAGAGGAACTGACGAAAATCGACTGGAAGCAGAGCCTA
>NC_057716.1:107747660-107755865 GCF_004010195.1 Chiloscyllium plagiosum
CAGTTTTGGGCCCCGCACCTCAGGAGGGACATACTGGCACTGGAGCGTGTCCAGCGGAGATTCACACGGATGATCCCTGGAATGGTAGGTCTAACATACGAGGAATGGCTGAGGATCCTGGGATTGTATTCATTCGAGTTTAGAAGATTAAAGGGAGGCCCACCACTCTCTGGCTGAAGAAATGTCTCCGCACTTCTGTTCTGAATTTACCCCCTCTAATTCTAAGGCTGTGCCCACGGGTCTTAGTCTCCTCGCCTAACGGAAACAATTTCCTAGTGTCCACCCTCTCCAAGCCATGTATTATCTTGTAAGTATTTATAAGATCTCCCCTTAATCTTCTCAACTCCAATGAATACAATCCCAGGATCCTCAGCCATTCCTCCACCTTAAAACTATGACCCCTCATGTTAACAATTTCTGCCCTGGGAAAAAGTCTCTGGCTATCAACTCTATCTATGCCTCTCATTATCTTGTACACCTCAATTAGGTCCCCTCTCTTCCTTCTTTTTTCCAATGAAAAAAGTCCAAGCTCAGTCAACCTCTCTTCGTAAGATAAGCCCTCCATTCCAGGCAGCATCCTGGTAAACCTCCTCTGAACCCTCTCCAAAGCATCCACATCTTTCCTATAATAGGGTGACCAGAACTGGACACAGTATTCCAAGTGTGGTCTAATCAAAGTTTTATACAGCTGCAACAAGATCTCATGGTTTTTAAACTCAATCCCCCTGTTAATGAAAGCTAAAACACCATATGCTTTCTTAACAATCCTGTCCACTTGGGTGGCAATTTTAAGGGATCTATGTACCTGCACACCAAAATCTCGCTGTTCCTACACACTGCCAAGAATCCTGTCTTTAATCTTGTACTCAACTTTCAAGTTCGACCTTCCAAAATGCATCACTTCACATTTATCCAGGTTGAATTCCATCTGCCACCTCTCAGCCCATCTCTGCATCCTGTCAATGTCACACTGCAGCCTACAACACGGCACGGTGGCACAGTGGTTAGCACAGCTGCCTCACAGTGCCAGAGACCCGAGTTCAATTCCCGCTTCAGGCGACTGACTGTGTGGAGTTTGCACATTCTCCCCGTGTCTGCATGGGTTTCCTCCGGGTGCTCTGGTTTCCTCCCACAGTTGACCATAGCAACACGACGGTTGGAGGAAGAGCACCACATCTTCCGCCTAGGAACCCTCCAACCACAAGGGATGAACTCAGATTTCTCCAGTTTCCTCACAACACATTTTCAGCTCTGATCTCCAGCATCTGCAGTCCTCACCTTTTCCTCCCACAGTTCAAAGATGTGCAGATCAGATGAATTGGCTGTGCTAAATTGCCCGTAGTGTTAGGTAAGGGGTAAATTAGGGGTCTGGGTGGGCTGCGCTTCGGTGGGTCGGTGTGGACTTGTTGGGCTGAAGGGCCTGTTTCCACAATGTAAGTAATCTAATCTAAAACAGCCCTCTATACTGTCAACGACACCTCCAACCTTTGTGTCGTCTGCAAACTTGCTAACCCATCCTTCAATCTCCTCATCCAAGTCATTAACAAAAACTACAAAGAGTAGAGACCCAAGAACAGAGCCCTGTGGAACACCACTCACCACTGACTTCCAGGCAGAATACTTTCCTTCTACTACCACTCGCTGTCTTCTGTCGACCAGCCAATTCTATATCCAGACAGCTAGATTTCCCTGTATCCCCTTACTCCTGACCTTCTGAACGAGCCTACCATGGAGGACCTTATCAAATGCCTGGCTGAAGTCCATATACACCGCTCAACCCTCACCAACTTGTCTAGTAACATCCCCAAAGAACTCAATAAGATTTGTGATCTGTCTTTCTCAGCTTTGAATAAACTTGATAAACCAGACTGAACATCTCATTTCCTGCTTTTTCTTCCCACTTTTTGGTATTTTCTCCACCTAAGTTTTCACCTCCCCTGTGGTGGGTCTCAGCCGGTTCTCTCAGCAGCTTGTCACAGGTTTCAGTCTGGCCTCCCAGCAGCTTGTGGTGGGTCTCAGTCTGGTCTCTCAGCAGTTTGTGGTGGGTCTCAGCCTGGTCTCTCAGCAGCTTGTGGTGGATCTCAGTCTGGTCTCTCAGCAGCTTGTGGTGGGTCTCAGTCTGGTCTCTTAGCAGCTTGTGGTGGGTCTCAGCCTGGTCTCTCAGCAGTTTGTGGTGGGTCTCAGTCTGGTCTCTTAACAGTTTGTGGTGGGTCTCAGCCTGGTCTCTCAGCAGCTTGTGGTAGGTCTCAGTCTGGTCTCTCAGCAGTTTGTGATGGGTCTCAGACTGGTCTCTCAGCAGCTTGTGGTGGATCTCAGTCTGGTCTCTCAGCAGTTTGTGGTGGGTCTCAGTCTGGTCTCTTAACAGTTTGTGGTGGGTCTCAGCCTGGTCTCTCAGCAACTTGTGGTGGGTCTCAGTCTGGTCTCTCAGCAGTTTGTGATGGGTCTCAGACTGGTCTCTCAGCAGCTTGTGGTGGGTCTCAGTCTGGTCTCTTAGCAGCTTGCGGTGGGTCTCAGCCCGGTCTCTTAGCAGCTTGTCACAGGTCTCAGCCTGGTCTCTCAGCAGCTTGTGGTAGGTCTTAGCCTTGTTTCTCAGCAATTTGTGGTGGGTCTCAGTCTGGTCTCTCAGTAGCTTGTCACAGGTCTCAGTCTGGTCTCTTAGCATCTTGTGGTGGGTCTCAGCCTGTTCTCTTAGCTGCTTGTCACAGGTCTCAGCCTAATCTCTCAGCAGCTTGTGGTGGGTCTCAATCTGGTCTCTCAGCAGCTTGTCGCAGGTCTCAGCCTGGGCTCTCAGCAGCTTGTGGTGGGTCTCAGCCTGGTGTCTTAGCAGCTTGTCACAGGTCTCAGCCTGGTCTCTCAGCAGCTTGTGGTGGGTCTCAGTCTGGTCTCTCAGCAGCTTGTGGTGGGTCTCAGCCTGGTGTCTTAGCAGCTTGTCACAGGTCACAGCTTGGTCTCTCAGCAGCTTGTCACAGGTCTCAGCCTGGTCTCTCAGCAGCTTGTGGTGGGTCTCAGTCTGGTCTCTTAGCAGCTTGTGGTGGGTCTCAGCCGGGTCTCTTAGCAGCTTGTCACAGGTCAGCCTGGTCTCTCAGCCGCTTGTGATGGGTCTCAGTCTGTTCCCTGAGCAGCTTGTGGTGGGTCACAGTCTGGTCTCTCAGCAGCTTGTCACAGGTCTCAGTCTGAGCTCTTAGCAGCTTGTGGTGGGTCTCAGGCTGGTCTCTCAGCAATTTGTGGTAGGTCTCAGCCTGGTCTCTTAGCAGCTTGTCACAGGTCTCAGCCTGGTCTCTCAGCAATTTGTGGTGGGTCTCAGTCTGGTCTCTCAGCAGCTTGTGGTGGGTCTCAGTCTGGACTCTCAGCAGCTTGTGGGGGTCTTAGCGTGGTCTCCCAGCAGCTTGTTGTGGGTCTCAGTCTGGGCTCTCAGCAGCTTGTGGTGGATCTTAGCCTGGTCTCTTTGCAGCTTGTGGTGGGTATCAGTCTGATGTCTCAGCAGCTTGTGGTAGGTCTCAGCCTGGTCTCTCAGCAATTTGTGGTGGGTCTCAGTTTGGTCTCTCTGCAGCTTGTGGTGGATCTCAGTCTGGTCTCTTAGCAGCTTGTCAGAGGTCTCAGCCTAATCTCTCAGTATCTTGTCACAGGTCTCAGCCTGGTCTCTCAGCAGCTTGTGGTAGGTCTCAGCCTGTTCTCTTAGCAGCCTGTCACAGGTCTCAGCCTGGTCTCTCAGCAGCTTGTCACAGGTCTCAGCCTAGTCTCTCAGCAGCTTGTCACAGGTCTCAGCCTAATCTCTCAGCAGCTTGTGGTGGGTCTCAGTCTGGTCTCTCAGCAGCTTGTGGTGGGTCTCAGCCTGGTCTCTCAGCAGCTTGTCACAGGTCTCAGCCTGGGCTCTCAGCAGCTTGTGGTGGGTCTCAACCTGGTCTCTCAGCAGCTTGTGGTGGGTCTCAGTCTGGTCTCTCAGCAGCTTGTCACAGGTCTCAGTCTGGTCTCTTAGCAGCTTGTGTTGGGTCTCAGTCTGGTCTCTCAGCAGCTTGTGGTGGGTCTCAATCTGGTCTCTCAGCAATTTGTGGTGGGTCTCAGCCTGGTCTCACAGCAGCTTGTCACAGGTCTCAGCCTGGTCTCTCAGCAGCTTGTCACAGGTCTCAGCCTGGTCTCTCAGCAGGTTGTGATGGGTCTCAGCCTGGTCTCACAGAAGCTTGTGGTGGGTCTCAGTCTGGTCTCTTAGCAGCTTGTGGTGGGTTTCAGCCTGGTTTCTTAGCAGCCTGTCACAGGTCTCAGCCTGGTCTCTCAGCAGCTTGTGGTGGGTCTCAGCCTGGTCTCTCAGCAGCTTGTGGTTGGTCTCAGTCTGATCTCTCAGCAGCTTGTGGTGGGTCTCAGCCTAATCTCTCAGCAGCTTGTGATGGGTCTCAGCCTGGTCTCCCAGCAGCTTGTGATGGGTCTCAATCTGGTCTCTCAGCAGCTTGAGGTGGGTCTCAGCCTGGTCTCTCAGTACCTTTTCACAGGTCTCAGCCTGGTTTCTCAGCAGCTTGTCACAGGTCTCAATCTGGTCTCTCAGCAGCTTGTCACAGGTCTCAGCCTGGTCTCTCAGCAACTTGTGGTGGATCTCAGCCTGGTCTGTCAGCAACTTGTGGTAGGTCTCAGCCTTGACTCTCAGCAGCTTGTGGTGGGAGTCAGCCTGGTCTCTCAGCAGCTCGTGGTGGGTCTCAGTCTGGTCTCTCAGCAGCTTGTGGGGGTCGCAGCCTGGGCTCTCAGCAGCTTGTCACAGGTCTCAATTTTGTCTCTCAGCAGTTTGTAATGAGTCTCAGTCTGGTCTCTCAGCAGTTTGTGATGAGTCTCAGTCTGGTGTCTCAGCAGCTTGTGCTGGGTCTCAGCCAAGTCTCACAGAAGCTTGTGGTCGGTCTCAGTCTGGTCTCACAGAAGCTTGTGGTGGGTCTCAGCCTGGTTTCTTAGCAGCTTGTGGTAGGTCTCAGTCTGATCTCTCAGCAGCCTGTCACAGGTCTCAGCCTGATCTCTCAGCAGCTTGTGGTGGGTCTCAGTCTGGTTTCTCAGCAGCTTGTGGTAGGTCTCAGTCTGATCTCTCAGCAGCTTGTCACAGGTCTCAGTCTGGTCTCTCAGCAGCTTGTGGTGGGTCTCAGTCTGGTCTCTTAGCAGCTTGTGGTGGGTTTCAGCCTGGTTTCTTAGCAGCCTGTCACAGGTCTCAGCCTGATCTCTCAGCAGCTTGTGGTGGGTCTCAGTCTGATCTCTCAGCAGCTTGTCACAGGTCTCAGTCTGGTCTCTCAGCAGCTTGTCACAGGTCTCTGTCTGGTCTCTCAGCAGCTTGTGGTGGGTCTCAGCCTGGTCTCTCAGCAGCTTGTGATGGGTCTCAGCCTGGTCTTTCAGCAGCTTGTCACAGGTCTCAGTCTGGTCTCTCAGCAGCTTGCCACAGGTCTCAGCCTGGTCTCTCAGCAGCTTGTGGTGGGTCTCAGTCTGGTCTCTCAGCAGTTTGTGATGGGTCTCAGCCTGGTCTCTCAGCAGCTTGTCACAGGTCTCAGTCTGGTCTCTCAGCAGCTTGTGGTGGGTCTCAGTCTGGTCTTTCAGCAGCTTGTGGTGGGTCTCAGCCTGGTCTCTTAGTAGCTTGTGGTGGATCTCAGTTTGGCCTCTCAGCAGTTTGTGGTGGGTCTCAGTCTGGTCTCTTAGCAGCTTGGGGTGTGTCTCAGCCTGGTCTCCCAGCAGCTTGTCACAGGTCTCAGCCTGGTCTCTCAGCAGCTCGTGATGGGTCTTGGCCTGATCTCTTGGCAGCTCATGGTGGTGTCTTGGCTTAGGTGTGCGGGTGGATCCTGCCCGGGTATATTCCCAAGACACTGGAGGAGATTGGAGAGGTGGCAGATTCAGCAGCAGTGATGGTATCTGTGGGCAGCAGCTGCTTTGAGAATAGGTGGCTGAGGTCTCCCAGAGAGTGAGATCAACAGGGGACTCATCAAAGACAGATGAACATTTTAACTTATTCCTTTATTTTCCTAGCGTAAACTACAAAAGATTTTAATGTTAACTATTACCTTATTTCTCTGCTATTCTATGAAGTAATGCTTAACTTTTTAACTCTCATTTTTTAGATTAGATTAGATTCCTTACCGTGTGGAAACAGGCCCTTCGGCCCAACAAGTCCACACCAACCCTCCAAAAAGTAACCCACCCAGACCCATTCCTCTACACTTACCCCTTCACCTAGCACTACAGGCAATTTAGCATGGCCAATTCACCTAACCTGCACGTTTTTGGATTGTGGGAGGAAACCAGAGGAAACCCACAGACACAGGGAGAATGTGCAAACTCCACACAGACAGTTACCTGAGGCGGGAATTGAACCCGGGTCTTTGGTGCTGTAAGGCAGCTGTGCTAACCACTGAGCCACCGTGCCCCCGTTTTTGCTTACTACTTTGTACCTAAGGGTTTTGCACCTAGGTATGTACCATGTGTACTTGAGTACACATGACAATAAGCTCTAAATCTAAAAAGAATCTAAGTCTAAAAATCTAAATCTAAATAATTAGAACCACAACTAAAACATCAGTGTCACACATGCATGATTCCCAAACGCTAAATTCAGTTGAGGTGAGAATTCTGTGAGAAAATATGCTTGATAAACTATCAATCATAATTCTACCCCTGCAATACATGCAAGATCAGAGATATCCTGATTGTGACATTTTTGGCTCTATACTAAGTTTTGCATATTTTTATCCTTGCATCACTTCTTGCAGACATTGTGCACATTGCCTTAAAATTACTAAATGCATTACAACACTCTTCCCATTTTTGCTTTGCAAAATACCTAGACCACATATTTGACAGGACATACATTAGACAGTGCTCTCACTCAGCTGAGACATAAAGCAGTACTTCATGTCACTGAGTGTCAAAGTAGTCAGTGAATTGCCATCTTTCTACATGCCACCCTGCCTGGTCAAGAAACCTAGTATAGAAGCCTAAAGACTGGAAAAATAAAACATCTTTTAAGAAGGTATGTAGGTATTATTTTGCAGCTGTTCAATTTGCATATTTGAAAATCTTACAATTGTATTTACAAAATGAGCAGATATCTCATAATGCTTCTTACAAAAGAGACATAGAGACAGGAGTATAATTCCATCTGTCAGCTATGGCACAGCACACTTGTCTCTGAGACAGAAAGGTGTGGGTTTACATTCCACTATCCAGTATTGAGCACAAAAGTCTAGGCTGACACCAGCGCAGACCTCAAGGAGAGTGGGATGCTTTTATCCTGTGGTATAGAGACAAGAGAGATCCAGGTGGGTAAGAGATTTCATGTGGGCCTATGTTTGGTAATCTTTGCATGGTGTTATACAAAATCAGGTGTTAGGAGAGGGGAGAGGGGCTTTTCGTGGGTGACTGGGACTGTTGAAGGAGGAGATAGGAGATGTTCTGATGCAGCTGGACTGAGGTGTCAAGATTGCATGGGATAATGAGATGATTGCAACCATGGAGAATGAGAGACTCCACAATTCATATCAGCTCAGATGATAAGTCATCTAGACCCAAAACCTTAGCTTGCTTTTTCTCCATGGATGCTGCCTGACTTGCTATGATCTCCAACATTTTTTATTTTCAGACCTAGAATGGCAGCTTATTTGTTAGCACCAGAAGAAAATTCCTGCTCTTCTAGAACCCACAAAAGATTTAATTTGGACAGACCTCTTAATTCATCTTTGGTGAAACAGGTCACAATTAATGGTGAATGCTTGAACTATCCAGTCAAAAATTCCAATTGGAGGTTATATGATCCATTTTCTGTATTGAAGTTCCTGCTGGCTGTAACAGTATAATACTTTTGACAGCTTTTAAAATAGATTTATTTTTTGTGCTAAAAGGATGATATTGTTATTGACTTCATGTTGAGATGGCTACTACTAAAGTACTGGAAAAAAAATCTCTCTGTGCATTTGACTTCAAAGTAGATTCCAAGCTTCCAAGCAGCTGATGCTTTGCTTCAGAATTTCTTTGGAGAAAGTGAGGTCTGCAGATGCTGGAGATCAGAGCTGAAAATGTGTTGCTGGAAAAGTGCAGCAGGTCAGGCAGCATCCAGGGAACAGGAGAATCGACGTTTCGGGCATGAGCCCTTCTTCAGGAATAAGGAAAGTGTGCCAAGCAGGCTAAGATAAAAGGTAGGGAGGAGGGACTTGGGGGAGGGGCATTGGAAATGCAATAGGTGGAAGGAGGTTAAGG
>NC_057716.1:107756492-107758361 GCF_004010195.1 Chiloscyllium plagiosum
CCAAGTCCCTCCTCCCCACCTTTTATCTTAGCCTGCTGGACACACTTTCCTCATTCCTGAAGAAGGGCTCATGCCCGAAACGTCAATTCTCCTGCTCCTTGGATGCTGCCCAACCTGCTGCGCTTTTCCAGCAACACATTTTCAGTTCAGAATTTCTTTGTTAGTTTAACCATAGACATATATCTCTGTTTTAGCTCAAGCACCTATCCAGGCACATTCTAATCAGTTTGGATGTGAAATGTAAAGGCTGCAAGGAAGGGCAGTACCCATTTGGAGCAACTTTTTGGCCTACGTAGTCTTCTCTCTGTGACCATTTTCCATTTGATCACAAGTCCACCTTAAATATCATCTAAAGGAGGATCAGTAACCAGATTTTAGAAAGTTGGAAAATGAAATTGAGGATAGATGAGCAGAAACAGAAACAGAAATTGCTGGAAAAACTCAGCAAGTCTGGCAGCTTCTGTGAAGAGAAAGCAGAATTAATGTTTCGTGTCCAGTGACCCCTCTTCAGAACAGTACTGAAATACATTACACTTTGCCCATTCCAAGTCATTAATATAGATAGTAAATAACTGAGGTCCCAGGACTGATCCTTGTGACTCTACACTGGTTCCATCTTTCCAACATGAAAAAGACCTGTTCATCCCAACTGTTGTCTCATGTGCAGTGACCAATCTTCAATATGGCAGATAGATGGGTGACAGTGAGGGGGACTGGGAGGAAGCAGCCAGTGCAGGGACCCCCTGCGGCCGTTCCCCTCAAGAACAAGTATACCGTTTTGGATACTTGTGGGGGGGATGACTTACCAGGGGTAAGTAACGGCGCTCAGGTCTCTGGCACGGAGCCTGTCCCCGTTACTCAGAAGGGAAGGGTGAAGAAGAGCAGAGCAGTAGTAATTGGGGACTCGATAGTTCGGGGCACAGATAGGCGGTTTTGTGGGAACGAGAGAGACTCACGTTTGGTATGTTGCCTCCCAGGTGCAAGGGTACGTGATGTCTCTGATCGTGTTTTCCGGGTCCTGGAGGGGGAGGGGGAGCAGCCCGAAGTCGTGGTCCATATTGGCACCAACGACATGGAGCAGCCCGAAGTCGTGGTCCACATTGGCACCAACGACATAGGTAGGAGGAGTGCCGAGGATGTTAGACAGGCTTTCAGGGAGCTAGGTTGGAAGCTCAGAGTTAGAACGAACAGAGTTGTTGTCTCTGGTTTGTTACCCGTGCCACGTGATAGAGACTCGAGGAATAGGGAAAGAGAACACTGAAATGCGTGGCTACAGGGATGGTGCAGGAGGGAGGGAATCCGGTATTTGGATAACTGGGGTTCTTTCTGGGGACGGTGGGACCTCTATAAACAGGATGGTCTACACCTGAACCTGAGGGGCACCAGTATCCTTGGGGGGAGGTTTGCTAGTGCTCTTGGGCGGGGTTTAAACTAACTCTGCAGGGGCATGGGAACCAGACTGTAGCTTTAGGGTGCAGGGCCAGGAGTGTAGGGAGGTTAGGAACATGGCATAAATTTCCAAGGAGGGTGTCTGTAAACAGGAAAGTGGCTTGAAGTGTGTATACTTCAATGCAAGAAGTATACGAAATAAGGTAGGTGAACTTGCAGCGTGGGTAGGTACCTGGGACTTCGATGTTGTGGCTATTACGGAGACATGGCTAGAACAGGGACAGGATTGGCAGTTGCGGGTTCCAGGATTTAAATGTTTTAGTAGGGACAGAGGTGGGGGTAAAAGAGGGGGAGGTATGGCATTGCTTGTCAAAGATAGTATTACAGAGGTGGAAAGGACGATGGATGAGGACTTGCCATCTGAGGTAGTTTGGGCTGAGGTTAGGAATAGGAAAGGTGAGGTCACCCTGTCAGGAGTTT
>NC_057716.1:107762711-107771969 GCF_004010195.1 Chiloscyllium plagiosum
AAACAGTGGCACCACGTTAGCCAACCTCCAGTCTTCCGGCACCTCACCTGTGACTATCGATGATACAAATATTTCAGCAAGAGGCCCAGCAATCACTTCTCTAGCTCCCCACAGAGTTCTCGGGTACACCTGATCAGGTCCAGGGGATTTATCCACCTTTAGCCGTTTCAAGACATCCAGCACTTCCTCCTCTGTAATCTGGACATTTTGCAAGATGTCACCATCTATTTCCCTACAGTCTATATCTTCCATATCCTTTTCCACAGTAAATACTGATGCAAAATATTCATTTAGTATCTCTACAGCCACTTTCTTTAAGACCCTAGGTGCAGGCCAGATTGTTAATAACCTGTCTGCAGTGACTTCCCCTCACTCATTGATCAAACAACACTTGCAGCAAGTAAACAGCACTTGCAATTTCAGCCACAATTGAAAATACAGAAAAACAAGGAGATATCATCTTCACAACACACATGCTATAACAATACAAATTTGACAACATACCTTCAGATTTGTCTCATTACCCAATCTACTCTTTTTCTTTCAGAAAATGGACAGCCAGAAATTTGATTTGGCGGATTTTAACTTGAGTGATATACTTGAAGATTATACAATTTCCTATGATTACGTTATTGATCCAGACATGTCACCCTGTACTTCTGTCGTGAATGAGTCAATCAACACAGCTCTGGCTGTTATCTATAGCCTGGTGTGCTTCCTCGCTGTGACAGGGAATATTATTGTAATGACTGTCCTACTTTATAATCGACGGACCATCTCATCCACAGACATCTACCTGCTTCATCTGGCAGTGGCTGATTTGCTCTTTGCCATGACCTTGCCTTTTTGGATTGCAGATGCTGTATCTGGCTGGGTGTTTGGTGATGCCATGTGTAAAATTATCAGCATGTTACAGGAGGTTAACTTCTACAGTGGGATTCTGTTTCTGGTTTGTATTAGTATCAATCGTTATCTGTCCATTGTCTACGCTACACAGGCCCGCAAGCAAAAGAAACCTTATCTAATTAAGCTGATTGTTGCCGCTGTTTGGTTAGTGTCTATTGCTTTGTCTTTACCAGTTTTGTACAAGGGCGAATATATTCATTCTGGCCGAGTCATGTGTTATGAGATACTCGAAGGTGAATCAGCTGAAACATGGAGAATAACCACAAGACTTTTGCAGCATTTTGTTGGGTTTCTGATCCCACTGGCTGCCATGATTTTCTGTTACAGTGTGATGATCCTGAAACTGTGTCAAACAAAGGGATTCCAGAAACAGAAAGCTATGAAGATCATTATTGCCGTGGTGCTGTCCTTTGTAATTTGTTGGCTGCCGTACAATATAACTGTGCTCGTTGATACACTGATGAGAAGCAAACTCATTACTGAAACCTGTGACCGGCGCAATCATATTGACAGAGCTCTGTCTGCAACTCAAAGTTTGGGTATCCTGCACAGTTGTATTAATCCAATCTTATACGCATTCATTGGAGTGAAATTCAGGAGGAACCTGTTGAAAGTCTTTGTTAAGAAAAGGATCATTAAGCAAACAATTATATCAAAGTACAGGAGATCTGTATCTTCAATCACTGAATCTGGATTTATTTCAACTAGTATGCACATTGCTTCTGATGAAAATGTCAGGTCAGCCAGCAAGATAGCAGATAATAAACATGAAATAAAGTTTTAAAGAACTAAAAGATTGAGTAAGAATGGTTTAGAGATTTCAGTTCTGAATACAGTAATTATGGAGTTTTGAGATGTATTGATGAGTCAATGAGATGGGTCAATGATGGTGCGATGAGATGTAATACGCAATTGTCTGAAAGCTTGATGTGAGGAGTATTCATTCGGATCCAATTAATTTCCTAAACTTGATAATGAGGGACATCCATATTATTGGTTGGATAATGATCTGATTGCTAACTCTGAACAATGACTGCTTTGCTACCAAAGATACCCACATTCCTTAGTCACAGAATCATGATAAGGAACAATTGCTTCATTTGCATGGCATGTAATGGAATTAATATAACTATGGTCAGTCTAAACCAATCCTGTGAAATGAACATCTCCTTGAGCTGTTCTTTCTTTTGACAATAACTTGACTCAGTTTTATCAAAGTGCACACAGACAGAACTAAGTCAAACAAAAGAAAAGGTTTCAAAAGCACAATGCCTGTACTAGAGAGTAGAACATTACAGTTCAGTACAGGCCTTTGGCCCTCGACGTTATGCAGACCTATGAAATCAATCTGAAGCCTATCTAACCTACACTATTCCATTCTCATCTATATGTTTATCCAATGACTATTTAAACGCCCTTAAAGTTGGTGAGTCTCCTCCTGTTGCAGGCAGTGCGTTCCATGCCTCTACTACTCTAAAGAAACTACCTCTGACATCTGTCCTATATCTATCACTCCTCAATATCAAGCTATGTTGCCTCATGCTAGCCTCCACCATCTGAAGAAAAAGGCTCTCACTGTCCACCCTATCTAACCCTGTGATTATCTTATATGTTTCAATTAAGTCACCTCTGAACATTCTCTCTCATGAAAACAGCCTCAAGTCCCTCACTCTTTTCTCACAGACCTTCCCTCCATACCAGGCAGCATCCGAGTAAATCTTCTCTGAACCCTTTCCAAAGCTTCCACATCCTTCCTATAATGCGGTGACCAGAACTGTATGCAATTATCTATTTTCCCTGGACTGTCGGAGGCTGAGAGGTGACCTTACAGAGATCTATAAAATCATGAGGGGTATGGATAGGATAAATAGACAAAGTCTCTTCCCTGGTGTGAGGGAGTCCAGAACTAGAGGGCATAGGTTTAGGGTGAGAGGGGAAAGATATAAAAGAGACCTTTTTCATGCAGAGGGTAGTAAGTGTATGGAATGAGCTGCCAGAGGAAGTGGTGGAGGCTGATATAATTGCAACATTTAAAAGGCATCTGGATGGGTATATGAATAGAAACGGTTTGGTGGGATATGGGCCCGGTGCTGGCAGGTGGGACTAGATTGGGTTGGGATAGCTGGTTGGCATGGACAGATTGGACTGAAGGGTCTGTTTTCGTGCTGTGCATCTGTATGAGTTTATGACTCTAAATGCAGCCGCACCAGAGTCTTGTACAGCTACAGCATGACCTCATGGTTTCAAAACTCAATCCCTCTACCAATAAAAGCTAACACACCGTATGCCTTCTTAACAACCCTATCAACCTGGGCGGCAAGTTTCAAGGATCAACCTGGACACCAAGATCCCTCTTCTCATTTACACTACCAAGAATCTTACCATTAGCCCAATACTCTGCATTCCTGTGACTCCTTCGAAAGTGATCATCTCACACTTTTCTACATTAAACTCCATTTGCCCACCTCAGCCCAGCTCTGCAGCTTATCTATGTTCCTCTGTAACCTACAACATCCAACATACTACTAACTCATTCCTCATCTGGTCTCAGCATTTCTTATCTGAATGAATAAAAAGGGCAGTAAGTACTACGAACATAAGAAACAGTAGCAGGGATAAATCATTCATCCTCTCGTGTCTGCTTCACCATTCAACAAGATAATCACCTACTTGCGCCCTTAACTCTACTGCGTGTCTGTCCCATAATACTTGATTCACCTGTCAATCAACAATCAAAGTCCACTTTGAATATTTTCAATGACCCATCCTCCACCATTCATTGTGGTAGAGAATTCCAAAGGCTAACAACCTCCTCATGTCGAGGTTAAACCAGAGTCCCTTCATTTTAAAAATATTTGAATATCGCAGTGCACAAAAATTTCTTACCTTGACTTCTTAGTGCTTTTCCAACAGTCGTGGAAGGCTCCAGTGTGTTGGTGGTCAGAAGTGGAGCTGTATTCCATCTCCCACATCTATAGGGACAAGGCCCAGACAAAAGGTGAACTTGAAATGATGTCATGCAAATGGGTCAATAATGAAAACATTAAAGCTACTTTCACTCAGGCTTGTGCATTGCAAAGGCCTTCACGGAAAGTTGACCCGGCAGAATTTTCTAAATCTTCCCTGAACTTTTAGAAGCATAGATGAGGGGATCTTCATTTGACTGGGGCTGGGAGGGAGGGGTGGAAAAAATACAGATTCCTGTTGGCTGGTTAAAATTTGGCATTGAAGTTCTCAGAATCTTTCAGGTAGGTCAGTTTTTCTGACCTTGAACTTGTTTTGCATTAACATGCCAAGAATACTCAATAGTGTCTCAGCCTACTGGAATAACATTCAATTTAGAATTTCATTAACCTATGTCATGGTTATAACTGCTGCCTCACAATGTTGGGGACATGGATTTGATTCCAGCCTTGGGTGATTCTGTGTGGAGTTTGCACATTCTGCCTGTGTCTGTGTGTGTTTCCATTGAATGCTCCTGTTTCCTCCCACAGTCCAAAGATGTGTAAGTTAGGTGGATTGGCCACGGTATGCCTCCCCACTTATTTCTCCAACCATTTCAAGTTCTTTGTTGAAGACATGGAGCAGTTGACTAATTAGTTGTTCAGTCTTTTAGTCACTGATTAAACATAATGGCTTATAGCAAGTGATGAGAGAGAACAGCTTTCTTTCATTTCTAGGTTATATAGAAACACTTATATAGAAATCACTTTAAGCCTGTTTCACAATTCAATATGGGGTTGTGGCAAATGCTCTATCTCAATGTCATAATCATGCTTTTCCCTATACCTCTTGATGCCTTTAAAAATCTAAAAATGTATCTCTTTCTTGAATATATTCATTGACTTGGCTTCCACACCCTCTTGTGGTAGAGAATTCCATTATCTTTTGAGTGAAGAAATCTTTCCTCATCGCAATCCTAAATTGGTCTGCCCTGTATCCTGAGACTGTGTCCGCTGGTTCTCCTTCTCAGCCAGGGAAGCCATGTTGGACTGGGGTGGACAAAGATAAAAATCACACAACGCCAGGTTATAGCCCAACAGGTTTACTTTAACCTGGTGTTGTGTGATTTTTAACTTCAGCCAGGGAAAACATCCTTCCTCTTTCTAGTCTGTCCAGCCCTGTTAGAATTTTATACATTTCAATCAGATCCCCTTTCATCCTTCTAAATGTTAGCAAACCAATCTCTGCTCATAGAACAGTCTTGCCATCCCTGATTTTAACCTAATGAACCTCTGCTGAACTCCCTATGAAATCCAATCCACTTGCAATAAATGTCAGTATACCAGCTGTCTTTCTAACTGCTTGCTGAAACTGTTTACCTTCTTTAATTACTGGTGTACAAGGACACCCAGATCCATTTGTACATTTACACTCCAAATATATCACTATTTAAATTATACTTTTCCTTTCCATGCTTCACACTGAGGTATATAATTTCTTTTAGCCACATTCACTCAACTTGATTAAATCACCTTGAAGCTTCTTTGCATCTACCTCCTAACACACAATCTCACCCTGGTTTGTGCAAACTTAAATATGCAAACATCCCCCCATTCACATCATTTATGTTATATCATGAATAGCTGGGGTGAAGAACTGATCCTGTGGTACCACAATAGTACTGACTGCCACTGGAAAATTGTCCACTTATTCCCACTCTCGGATTTCTCGATTCATGTCAATATACTATTCCCTTTTCCATGTGCTTAAACTCAGCCCATCAATGTCTTATGAGAGATCTTATGAAAACCTGTTTAAAAATCCAATTGATTTACCATACCTGTTTCACTTAGAGCTGTTACGCAGGATCACCTTTCCTACATCCTGCCAGTTTTATCCAATCTCAGTCACACACATACACACGTGCACGAGCGCGCGCACACATGCGCGCACACACACACACACTTTGGCCCAAATCTAAAATGAAAATAAGATTAATCTTTACACTGTAACCATTCTTGTAAATCTCTTTTATATTCCCATCCTTCCTACACTGTGGCACCCAGAACTGCTCATTGTACTCCACTGGAGGTTGAACAAACGTCTTTCTCCCATATCTTATGTCCTTTCAATAAACTCCAGGATACGCGAATTGCTTTCTCCATCTGCCACCTTCAATGATCTGTGCATAGATATGTCTCTGCTCCTGTACCCCCTTGAAAATTCTACCCCTTATTTTTTACTGTCCTGCCTTTGTTGTTCTTTATATCAAAATAAACTATCTCACTCCATTTCTCTTCATTTAACTTCATTGCTATCAACTTGTCTATGTCCTTTGCAGGTCTACGTTGTCTTCCTCACAGTTTGCAATGATTCCCTGGTACTTAAGTTCCATTGCGACTAAGACTAACATACCATTTGACTTCCCAACTGGATGCTAACTTTAAGTGGCTCTTGTTGTGCCACGGTAGTGTCTTTACCTCTAGGCAGAAGGGCTGAGTTCAAGTCCAACGTGCCAAGACATGTATCATAAAATGTCCAAATACCTGATTAAAAATAATCTCAAGTGACTCATGAGCAAATGCAAATCTCTTTGGACATATGCATTTTCCAACTTCTCAGCATTTAAGCTAGGTCATTTCAGAATGAAATTAAAAAAACAAGATTTTCTCAAAACAGATAGTGGGAGTGGGAGTTGGGGGAATCTCTTCCCTGAAAAGCTTGTGGATAAAGGATATAAAAGAAGGGCAGGGAATTAGGATTAAGATATAGATTATCCATCATTTAAGTTAATAGAAAATGCTCAAGGTGGCTGAATGGCTTATTCCTGCATTTGTTATTTTACCATTCTGGGACATTTAGATGATATAATTCATGTAAATAACTTATTACATCAATGTCAGATTATTTGCTTGTTCATTGTTTATTTAATAAATTCACTTCATGTCTATATTTTAAACATGGTCTAATGGAGCCTCTATTCACTTTTGAAGACTTTTCCAGGTAATACTCAGTTTTATCAGACCATAGGGCTGCTTTCTCATTAGACAGAGACACTGACAGTAGTTTAACCTGAAAGTCATCACATCAGGTAAGGAGGGTCATTCATGATAACATCAGTCAGCTGTAGGAATTGAACCCACACTGTTAACGTTACTAACTGTCCAGCCAACTGAGCTAAATCAAGTCCCTTCGAAGAGTGTATGAAAATATTACACCAGTATAAAAGCATTTCTAAGCCACACTTCTCAATTCATTTCTGGAAGACTGCTTGTGAAGTCCTTTCTTCAAATTCTAGACAAAGATAGAAGGGATTATTTTGAGTAAAGAGGGAAACAAGTGTGAATTGGTGCTGTGCAGTTTAAATGTCAATAGTTTTGAGGTTAATTAGCAATACCAATATTTTAAATATGTCTGAAAGCATCATATATAGCTTCCAAAGATGCTCTTTCATTGAAAATGTGGAATGTGTGGACCGACAGTCAACATCTCATTACTGATGGTTCAGGGACCATGGGAGGTAGCTCATATATTCTCTGAGATGACACTGGAGATCCTGTAGAGTAGGTATTGCAGAGGTTAGATGTTCAGTACCTGCTATTGTGATGAAGGCCACAGAGGCAATAAATATGTTTCCAGTGCTCCAAAAATGTAGCCATTTGACCAGCCAAAATAAAAAACCATATAACAAACATGCTCTTCAATAAATGGACCACATCAAGAACCACAGTGTCAGACTGCATGCATTATTAAACTTTTTAACGATATTGTATAACAATACTATTACATCCTTAGCAGGTAATACCCACAGCTGAGCCTTATTTTACATCTCTTCAAACATGACATGCACACAGATGGACCAAAATACAATACAATTATTACTTTGTCTCCTCCAGGAACAAGATAGCAGATAAGCAGCAGCAGCAGGATTTATTGGGACGGAGTAGCATGACTCCACGAGACCATTCCTCTTTTAACCATGCCTCAGTTCCTAACATATTTGCCCCTGAGTCACAAGGCTTTGATTTTGAGCTAATTCAGAATCTTGTGTACAAAAACATCTAACCAACAGATCAGTGTAAAACTGTGTACTGTCAGAAATACCTTCCTTGTGCAAGCGTTTAAATGCCTTCTCAGGGGAACACAAATACACTACAACACTGTTAAGAAGAAGCAGAGAAAATTTAACCCGTGCCAAGATTTATTCCTCAATCAGCATCATGAAACAGATTATTTGACCAGGATCACATAGTTGTGAGTAATTCTGTTGCTTATTTTTTATATTACAACAATAACAATGCTTCTAAAATATTTATTTGGCCAGAGATCATGGTCAGTATAGCTTCTGCACATTTTTTATATAGGTATTTTTATTGAAAGAAAAAAGGAAATTTTTTAACATTTTTTACAAAATTACAAAGTAATACAAAGTAATAAACACGAATATACAATTAAATATATAAAAAAGAAATAAATAATAACCAAAACACAACAAAAAAGAGAAAAAAAAAACTCAGCTAACTACTAATCTAGCCTATAAACAACCAAAGCATAAAATAAGATATCTTACATTACTAGTAAGGCATAATGTAATAATTAAATAATTAAGTACATACTCAAAATGAATTAACACCAAGTCATAATAAAACCTGTATTTATACGGGATTCATCCCCGCGGGGGCCCCCGGACCAGCCAGAACCACTACCACAGCCAGACAAAAGCCCTTGACAATATGGCCGAAATATCTGTGTCTATATAGTTCAGAAAGGGCTGCCATATTTATAACTTTTCCTGATCTTTAATCAGCCAAACAAATATTCACTTAAAAGATCCATCCAGTCTCATCACACATACCTTCTTTGAGTGACCACATCCATTACATTATAACACTACTCTAGCTATATCACTACATGGAACCAGTTGCAAGATTCACCCTGACCACCTCTCCCCAAATCTGGAGAAATTGGAAGAGGTTCTGAAGGAGAGTTCATTCTGAGATCAAAACATTAACTGTGTTTCTCTTTATATAAATTCTGCCAGACCAGCTGAGTTTCTCCAGCATGTTCAGTTTTTATTTCAACTCCCCAGCATGTTATTTAATGTGTTGCTTTGTCATTGAGCAAAACTAAATCACAATCACTATTCTTAGCCCTTAGCATTGAAAAAAAATCTGAAATGCTTTTATCATTGTTTCAGCTGTTGTAATGTGTAGGCATAACTGAGGACTGCAGATGCTGGAAATCAGAGTCTAGATTAGAGTGGTGCTGGAAAAGTACAGCAGGCCAGGCAGCATCCGAGGAGCAGGAAAATCAACATTTCGAGCAAAAGCGCTTCATCGGAAATGAAGGCAGGGAGCCTCCGGGATGGAGAGATAAATGGGAGGGGGGTGGGGCTGGGGAGAAGGCAGG
>NC_057716.1:107773152-107788195 GCF_004010195.1 Chiloscyllium plagiosum
AAAAGAGAAAATGCTGGAAAATCTCAGCAGGTCTGGCAGCATCTGTAAGGAGAGATAAGAGCTGACGTTTTGAGTCTAACTGACCTTTTGTCACAAAGGGTCAGTTAGATTCGAAACGTCAGCTCTTTTCTCTTCTTACAGATGCTGCCAGAGCTGCTGAGATTTTCCAGCATTTTCTCTTTTGATTTCAGATTCCAGCATCTGCAGTAATTTATTTTTATTAAATGACATTGGTGGATGTGCAGGTAAAACTTTGATGGATGTGGAAGGCTCCTTTGGGGCCTTGGATGGAGGTGAGGAGGAGGTGTGGGCACAGGTTTTGCAATTCCTGCAGTGGCAGGGGAAGGTGCCAGGACAGGAGGGTGGGTTGTAGGGGGGGCGTGGACCTGACCAGGTAGTCACGGAGGGAACGGTCTTTACGGAAAGCGGGAAGAGGTGGGGAGGGAAATATATCCCTGGTGGTGGGTCCATTTGGGGGTGGCAGAAGTGTCGGCAGATGATACGGTTTATGCGAAGGTTGGTAGGGTGGAAGGTGAGTACCAGGGGGGGTTCTGTCCTAGTTGGGATTTGAGGGCGGATGTGTGGGATATGGATGAGATGCGTTGGAGGGTATCTTCAACCATGTGGGAAGGAAAATTATGGTCTTTAAAGAAGTCGGCCATCTGGTGTGTTCTGTGGTGGAACTGGTCCTCCTGGGAGCAGATCCGGTGGAGGCGGAGGAATTGGGAATACGGGATGGCATTTTTGCAAGAGGTAGGGTGGGAAGAGGTGTAATCCAGGTAGTTGTGGGAGTCGGTGGATTTGTAAAAAATGTCAGTGTCAAGTCGGTCGACATTAATGGAGATGGAGAGGTCCAGGAAGGGGACGGAGGTGTCAGAGATGGTCCAGGTGAATTTGAGGTCAGGGTGGAATGTGTTAGTGAAGTCGATGAACTGCTTAACCTCTTTGCGGGAGCACGAGGTGGCGCCGATGTAGTCATCAATGTAGCGGAGGAAGTGGTGGGGAGTGGTGCCAGTGTAACTACGGATGCTGGACTGTTCTACGTAGCCAGCAAAGAGACAGGCATAGCTGGGTCCCATGCAGGTGCTCATGGCTACCCCTTTCGTCTGGAGGAAGTGCGAGGATTCGAAGGAGTAATTGTTGAGGACGAGGACCCCTTCCCCTGGCAGCATGTTCCAGGTAGCTAGCACCCTCTGCTTAACAAAACTTGCCTTGCATATCTCCTTTAAACTTTCTCTCACTTTAAAACCATGAGCCCAGGTATTTGACATTTCCACCCTGGAAAAAGACTCCAATATCCACCCTATCTATGCCTCTCATAATTGCCTCTCTGCCTCTGACACTGTAGCAAAAGTAATCCAAGTTTGTTCAAGCCCTGATTATAGCTAATAGACTCCAATCTAGGCAAACTTGTTTTACACCCTCTCCAAAGCCTCCCCATCCTTCATAAATCGTGGCAAAACAAATTGCGTACAATACGTGCAGTGTGGCCAAACTAAAGTTTTTACAGCTGCAAGATGACTTTGCCAACATTTATACGCAATGCCCCGACCAATAATGGCAAGCATGCCATACGCCTCCTAAACCACTTTATCCACTTGTGGGGTGCTCAGGACATGCACCACAAGGACACTATATATCAATGCTCACAAGGGTCCTGCCATTTACTGTATGTTGCTGTACACTGTATAGAACATAGAACATAGAACATAGAAGAATACAGCGCAGTACAGGCCCTTCGGCCCTCGATGTTGCGCCGATCCAAGCCCACCTAACCTACACTAGCCCACTATCCTCCATATGCCTATCCAATGCCCGCTTAAATGCCCATAATGAGGGAGAGTCCACCACTGCTACAGGCAGGGCATTCCATGAACTCACGACTCGCTGAGTAAAGAACCTACCCCTAACATTTGTCCTATACCTACCTCCCCTTAATTTAAAGCTATGCCCCCTTGTATACTATAAACTGTATACATTTGACCTTCCAAAATGCATCACCTCACACTTGTCCAGTTTAAACACCATCTGCCATTTCTCTGCCCAACCTTTCAACTGATCTATATCCTGTTGTATCTTTTGACAACCTTCCTTGCAAATGTTCTGAAGAGTCAGTGGTCCTGAAACATTAACTCCACTTTCTCTCCACAAATGTTGCTGAATGTTCCCAGCAATTTCTGTTTTCATTTCTGAGTTACAGCATCCTTTTTTTGGGCGTATGTCAATGCTTGTTGAAAAGTGAATGGCAAAGAGGATTTGTTGTCTATTGGCTGTTTATTGCACAGTGGTTTGGCTGTTTATTGTACAGCTATATCAGAATAATATGAAGTCCTCCTTGTTTAGTAAATTCCTGATCACCACACAGATGCATAAGCACTATGCTCATCTCTTCCTAAATGACCACTATGAATTATATGAAGAATTTACTTCTTTGTAGCCTTGGTATTACCAATTTATGATTGAAACCTAGAAGATTGTCCACTATGATTAAATAGTCCCTCTGTTCATGCTACTTTGGTAACAGCTATTCATTTGGAACCATATCTTGACCATGATTTTTTGCAAAATTGCCTATTAAGGGTACATTCCACATCTTCCTTCTGTGTCTTCCTCATTTGTTATGGTTTTTTTCTCATAAGATGGTAGAGTTTGTTACAACCAAATGTTTCCTCTTCAGTACTCCCACTGCCACAACCTGACTGCTTCTCCTTCTGTGTTAAAAAGCAGGCTACGACAGAGAGGCTCTCTGGTTATAACTCATCTTCCATACTGTTTTGCTTTTTTTTAAAGAGCATAAGAAATTGAAGCATGTGTTTGCTCTACATCACGTTAATCCTGCTTAGCCATTCAATAATGTCATGGGTGACCTTTTATCTCAACTCTACTTTCACACTCATCCCCACTGAGAGTCCAAGTATCTGTTGATCTCTGCCTTAGATATCCTTTTTTTGCTGAGCATCCACATCCCTCTGAGGAATGAACATAGACCATTGACTCAAACCCAACATCCTGGGGCTAGATTAGAGTGGTGCTGGAAAAGCACAGCAGGTCAGGCAGCATCCGAGGAGCAGGAAAATCGACGTTTCGGGCAAAAACACTTCAACCCCATGGCATCAATGTAGATTTCATCAGTTTCCTCATTTCCCCTTCTCCCACCTCACCCCAGCTCCAGCCTTCCAGCTCAGCATGCCCTCATGATCTGTCCTACCTGCCTATCTTCTTTTCCACCTATCCACTCCACCCTCCTCTCTGACCTATTACCTCCATCCCCTCCCTCATTCACCTATTGTATCTATGCTACTTTCTCTCCACCCCCACCCCCTCTCATTTATCTCTCCACTCTGCAGGCACCCTACTCTATTCCCGATGAAGGGCTTTTTCCCGAAATGTCGATTTTCCTGCTCCTCGGATGCTGCCTGACCTGCTGTACTTTTCCAGCATCACTCTAATCTAGACTCTGGTTTCCAGCATCTGCAGTCCTTGTTTTTACCTCAGCCCAACATCCTGTCTTGGATTAAGATCTCTGAGACTTCAATGCTGGATGGGAATAGAGTTTTGCCTTGCTGAGGGAGAATGAAGTATGTACCCAGGCAAGAGGCAATGTTTATGATGAGCTCTGAAGCTGAGATCGGATTAAATGCTACATCTACAGTTTAAGAAATCAACTTCTGTACAAAGTATCTGTTCAATACTACAAATTTCAGATACCTGCCTGTGCCTGATATATCTTAACAAGTTTTACTTAAATCTGAAATTGATAGAATTTTATTGATTCAACAAATTACATCAATTGACATTTTCAAAAATTAATTCCAAACATCTACACAATACAAAAGCAAAATACCACAAATGCTGGAAATCTGAAAAAAGAGAGAAAATGCTAGAAAAGTTCAGGAGATAAAAGGGTGTATTTTTGGAGAATAAGAAGTTTAGAGGTTCAAGTCAATTACATTTCATCAGAACTTAGGCCATAAGAGATATTTAAAAAAGGCCCTCAAGCCTGCTCTGTCATTCAATAGGATCACGGTGACTCTGAAATTCCTCACAGCCATTTTCCAATCCTTTCTTCATAACGGTGGCACAGTGGTTAGCACTGCTGCCTCACAGCGCCAGAGACCCGGGTTCAATTCCCGACTCAGGCAACTGACTGTGTGGGTTTCCTCCGGGTGCTCCGGTTTCTTCCCACTATCCAAAGATGTGCAGGTCAGGTGAATTGGCCATGCTAAATTGCCCGTAGTGTTGGGTAAATGTAGGGGAATGGGTGGGTTGAGCTTCGGCGGGTCGGTGTGGACTGGTTGGGCCAAAGGGCCTGTTTCCACACTGTAAGTAATCTAATCTAATCTAAAAAAAAACCTTTGAATCCCCTACTGATCAAGAATGTATCTATCTCCATCTTAAATATACATAAGGACTCTTCCAAAGTTGTTCGGAAGGGAAGCCTAGCAGGGAAGACGGTGGAGCAGCAATGGCAAGCGTTTTTAAAGGAAATTCAGGAAACACAGAAGATATTCACAGCAACCATGGCCGACAAGGGAAGTCTGGGATTACATAAAAGCAAAAGAAAAAGAATGCAATGTGTGAAGGTTAGTGGGAAACCTTTTAAACTAGCAGACGACAACTAAAAACATAATAAAGGAGGAAAAGATGAAATGTGAGGGTAAGCTAATATGAAAAAAGATTACAAAGGATTTTTTAAAATATCTAAAAGATAACAGAGAGACAAAAATGGACATTGGACTGCTGGAAAATGAAGCTGCAGAGATAATAATTGGGAACAAAGAAATGGCAGAGGAACTGAATAGGTATTTTGCAGCAGTTTTCACAGCAGAAGACACCAGCAACATACCAGAACTTCAAGAAAGTCAGGGGTCAGAGGTGAGTACAGTGTTCATCACTAAGGAGAGGGTGCTGGGAAGCTGAAAAGACCAGATAAGCTACACCCAGGGTTCTGAAGGATATAGCTGAGGAGATTGTAGAGGCATTGGTGGTGATCTTTCATGAATCACTGGAGTCCGGGAGGGTCCCAGATGATTGGAAAGTGACTTATGTAACACCTCTGTGTAAGAAGGGAGGGAGGCAGAAGACAGGAAATTATAGGCTGGTTAGCCTGACCTCGGTCATTGGTAAGTTACTAGAGTCCATTATTAAGGATGAGATTATGGAGCACTTGGAAGTTTCTGGTAAAATAGGGCAGAGTCAGAACAGCTTTGTCAAGGATGGCCATGCCTGACAAATCTGTTAGAATGCTTTGAGGAGGTAATGAGCAAGCTAGACAAAGGAGAGCCAGTGGACATGATCTATTTGGATTTCCAGAAGGCCTTTGACAGGATGCTGCACAGGAGGCTGTTAAATAAAGTAAGAGCCCATGGTGTTAGTGACAAGGTACTGGCCTGGATAGAGGATTGGCTGACAAGCAAATGACAGAGAGTAGGGATAAAGGGGTCTTTTCAGGATGGCATCCGGTCACCAGTCTTGTGTGCTCTGGTCTTAAACTCTCCCATGAGGGGAAACATTCTCTCAGCATTTAGCCTGTCAAGCCTTTTAAGAATCCTATATGTTTCAATGAGATCACCTCTCCTTCTTCTAAACTCCAATGAGTGGAGTCCCAATCTGTTTAACCTTTGCTCATAAGATAATCCTTCCACACCAGAGATCATTCCCGTGAACCTTCTGTGGACTATCTCCAGTGAAAAATATTTCTTTCTTAAATAAGGCAACTAAAATTGCTCACAGTATTCCAGATGTGGCCTCACTAGCACTTTGTACGGTTGCAGTAAGACTTCCCTACTCTTTTATTCCAACCCCCATGAAATAATTTCAGCAGCCTTCCTGATTACCTGCTGCCCGTGTGTGCTAGCTTTTTGTGTTTCGTGCACAAATATCCCTTTGTGTTGCAAACAGAGTCATCGAGTCATGCAGCATAGAAAAGGCCCTTTGGCCCATCGAGTCTACACTGATGTGCGAACCACTATAGATGTGCTAATCCTAGTTTCCTTGTCCCAATTCCTTGAGTATTATTGTATTTCAAGTACTAGTACAAATATTTTTTTAAAGCTTGTAAGATTTCTGGCTTCCATATGTTCTCATGCAGTGCATTCCAGATTCCCACCACCCACTGAGTGAAAAAGTGCTTTCCCACATCCCCTCTGAATCTCCTTCCTCTTACTCAGCAACTATCCCCTTTTGTGATTGACTCCTCAACCTAGGGGAACAGTTGCTTTCTATTCATCCTGTCCATGGCCCTCATAACCTTATACATCTGAATTATAACCCCCTCAGTCTTCTCTACTCTATAGAAAATAGTTAAAGCCATCTGGTCTCTCCTTACACTTCAATTTTCCCAACCAAAACAACATCCTGGTAAATCTTCTCTGTACTCCGTGTAGTGCTACCACCTCCTTCCTATAGTGAGGTGACCAGAACTGCACACAGTACTCCTGCTGTGGCCTGAACCAATACTCTGTACAATTCCAACATTAGCTCCTTGATCTTATACCCTATGCAATTGTCCCATATGCCTTCTTAACTATCCTATACATGTGCTCTGCTGACTTTAGTCATCTGTGAGTAATCACCCCAAGATCTCTCTGTTCCTCTAAACTACCCAGTATCCTGCTAGTCATTAAGTACTTCCTCATCTTGTTTCTTCTTCCAAAGTGCATCACTTTATACTTCTCAAGGTTAATTGGCATCTGTCACTGCTCCGCCCACCTGACCAATTCATCTCTATTTTCCTGCGACCGAAAGCCATCTTCTTCACTATTAATCACCCTACTAATCTTGGTGTTATCTGCAAACATGCTTAACATCCCCTCACAATTTCATCTATTTTGCTTGTGCAAATACAAACAATAAGGGTCCCAGTAGTGATCCATGTGGGACATCACTGGACACCGGCTTCCAGTCACTCAAATAGCCTTTGGCCATAGCAGTTTTTGTCCTTTTACTGAACCAGTTTCTGATCCACCAGTTTATCTGACATTCATGTGCTTTAACCTTCTCAATCAGTCTCCCATGTGGGACCTTGTCAAAAGCTTTGCTAAAATCCATATAAACTACATCAGCTGAACTCCCTCATCCACACACTTGATCACATTTTCAGAAAAACTTGAAAGATTTCTGTAGTTTCTCTCCACTAATGTATATATAATATGGGACATAATTTAGGTTGATGACTGGTCGCACAAATCCGTGATGATAACAATCAGTGTCTCGTTTTCATATTCTGTGAAGAAATGTTGCAATACTCTGAAAAGCATGAAACAGCAGAGTTTTCAAACTGGATTTGGAGGGGTTTGATAGTAAGAGGAAATTGAAACAATTTACAGCAAATGCAAATCAAAACCACAGTTGCTTACCGCTGCATTTAACAAAAAATAGATACATTATGTTTTTAAGCAAAAAATAATTTATAGAGCACTAGCAAAACCTTATCTTACGTTCTTTTGCAAGTTTATAGCTCTCCTTTTTAACAACCATTCAAGGCTGAAGTCCAGCACTCATCAGTTGCCCTTGTATACCATATGTGGTCACAGTCAGTGAATGTTGGCAATGAGTGCCAAATGTGAACATCTCATATTACAACAACAAACTGTATCGAAATGTCCTCTCTTAGTAAGTTGTTGCAAGGCACTTCACAAGAAAATAATTCTGTTAAATAACATTTGGCATTGAACCACACAAGAATTTACAATGAAAGATCTTCAAACATTGAAGGGTGCAGGGAGAATTTCCTATGGGTTTAGGTCGCAGGCTATCAAATGATGAAATTCAGAGTTGTACCCGTTGTATGTGGTGCAATAACAACCAATCGCTGGCTGGTTTTGCTGCTGCAATTTTCTATCCTTGACTAGGTCTAAGAGTTTATTTACTTTACAGAGATAAAGGAAAATCTGGAGCGAATCTTTATGAAAAGAGGTTCATGTCTTAATCAAGGTGTAGTTTATTGAATGAGTTGAATTGAGTTGGATTAGCTCTATTGTCCCGTGCAATGTCTCTACTTAAGCTGACATCTTAGATACAAGATACCTAGGTACAGATACTTAAGTATTTGATATACAGTCATAGAGTCATAGAGATGTACAGCACAGAAATATACCCTTCGGTCCAACTTGTCCGTGCTGACCAGATATCCCAACCCAATCGAGTCCCACCTGTCAGCACCTGGCCCATATCCCTCCAAACCCTTCCTATTCATATAGCTATCCAGATGCCTTTTAAATATTGCAATTGTACCAGCCTCCACCACCTCCTCTGGCAGCTCATTCCATACACATACCACCCTCTGCATGAAAAATCTATTACAAGCATCCAAGTTCCTCCTTCTATACTTCATCTGACATTATGGTTACTGTTCATCTGAGGATCACTCCAACAAGTGAATTTTTGTCGATACTATTCCTTATTTCTACTCAAACCAATTCTACAACCTGATTTTTTGAACTACGGTCATCTCTAACTACTGTACCAATTCCACCTTTGATATGTCTTTTGCCTTTTCAAAGTTACCTATTCTTCTTGAATGGGTAAAAACAATGACTGCAGATGCTGGAAACCAGATTCTGGATTAGTGGTGCTGGAAGAACACAGCAGTTCAGGCATGTCAAACCCCCGAGAATATTCAGGAACCAATCTTGGTCAAGCTACAGCCACCTCTCCATAATGGCCATCAGATCATATTTATCCACTCCAATGTATACTATCAGTTAATTTACTTTGTTATGAATTCTACAGAGAACGGATGCATGCAAAGCTTTAGCTTTTTGTTTGTTATTTTTGTAGCATCTAATCTTGACTGCAGGGATCGTCTTCTGACCTTCATTTTCAACATTAGTACTTTGCTTGCCTGCCTTGACCCCATTTCAATTTGTGACATTTATCCAATCTTTAGTTGCTCACAAGCCGTCACCCTGTTTTGTTTAAAGTTTCTCTTTTTCCACAGTTATGTAGCTCATGAGAACACCAATCCCAGCTTGATTAAGGTGTAGACCGTGCCAACAGTACAAATCCCATCTCTCGCAGTACTGGTGCCAATGAACCATGAACTGGAACTCATTTCTCTCACAGTCTTTGAATCAGGCTTTCATTACTCTTAATTTTTTTATACATCCTATGCCAAATTGCACACAGTTTGGGTCGTACTTCAGAGATTTTAAACTTTGCAGGTTCACTTTTTAGCTGGACACATACTTCTCATATTCACTCAGGAGAACCTTTTTCCTAATTCTATCTGTGTTGTGGTGCAGACCCAGTGCATGACCACTGAATTCTCCCTTTCCCAATGCATGTTACTCGTTGGCCCAGAGCAGTTATCCCAAACCTTGGTACTGGGCAGACACAATATTGCTGCCTGGACTTTTATTCTTTGCCGCAGAGAACAGTGTCAACCCCCATCATTAGATTCCTTCTAACCTCCCCCCACTTCCTGTACCATGATGCCATGACCAGTTAAGCTCATCAACCCCACTGCCTTCACTCTCATCCAAACAAGCTGGAAAAACCTCAAACCTGTTGGACTATGCATGTGTGTTTTTGTGTGTGTATAGATACATAATGTGTGTTTCTGTGAAGGGTGTAGTGTGTGTAGTGTGTGTGCTTAATCACAAGCTTTCCAACAGCACCAATGACACAGGATACCTAATTAAGAAACAGAGAAAACCAATGCTATTGCCTTCAAATCCATTCACCCCTGTAAACCTTTTATGCAAAATAAACACAAACTCTTTGCTGTCTCTGGAAAAACAAAACAAATCTCTGTGATGTAATTACCAAAATATAACTGTATAGTAACATCATTATTAGCCCACTGGAGATTATTGTTCTGTGGCTTTTGTCTACCTAATGCTGTAAGTGGTAAACTGTGCTCATTTTGAACCTCAGTGGAGAAATACTTGGATAGCACGCAGAGAGCCAATGCTAGGCATGTGCAATAAAAGCACTCAAACTCTGCATCTGAACTCAGTGTCAAAATTTTATATATGAGCATTCACTCAGACCTTTCAGGATCATACTGACATCCAGAAACTTACACGTTCTGCAGTTACAGCACATCATCTACCCTGGGAGAAAATGAGTAGTGCAGATGCTGGAGAGTCAAAGTCGAATAGTGTGACATCGGAAAAGCACAGCAAGTCAGGCAGAATCCAAGCAGCAGGAGAGTCGATGTTTCGGGCATAAGCCCAATCTACCCTGCTTCTCTAATATGGATTAATTAATTGGTAATTGCTAATTAATTTATAATTAGTACAGCCTATACCCCTCAAGATTTTAGCACTGCCATTAAACTTTACAACACTGATGAAACAAAACAATACCAAAAATACTGAAAAGATTTACAATTTCTAACATAACAGTTATTGATTCGAGCCGCAAAAAATTAAAATCAATTACTGGAAGTTGAAAGAAAATGTATGAAAAGAATAAAATATATAAAATAGAAAAAATAATAAATAAAAAGTCAAGTATAATAAAAAGGAAAAATAAGAAGAAGTACTCAAGTTACAATCTTTCTATCCCAATCCATGCTGGAACCTAGCCCGCAGACCGCACCAGACCAAGTCTCCAGATTATGCCAGGCTTCAAAACTTGAGGCCTCACCTCCAGTCTGCAAAGGACTCACCTCCCCGCAACACCCTCCAGTCTGGGACTCACCTCCCCACAACAGCCCACCTGTCCTGAACTCACCTCCCCACAACAGCCCACCAATCCTGAACTCACCTCCCCACGACAGCCCTCCAGTCCAGTAGTTATCTCCTATGAATGATCCGATCAGGTATATTACACTTGTAAGCTAGACATTATTACTAAGGCTATTGGGAGACCTGTGGACGTAGATCTTCATCTTCCATGATCCTACAATGTTCTGCTTTTTCCCTTACCAAGTCCATATGTCAACACGAGATTGGGTGGAGCTAAATGCAGTCTTCAACATTAAACGTTTCAAGCCATTATCTTATAAACAGTACAAAATTTCAGAATTAGGTGCACATCAATATCTTGGATTTGTGAGACTGGAGGAAATCACAAAGATAGAGTAGGTTGAAACAATGGAAGGAATAGGAAACAAAGATCAGAATTTTAAAATGATGTTTTTGGAACAGAAGCTAACCATTGGACACAGAGGTGATGGGCAAATGATGTGCAAGATAAGAGACAGGCAGCAGACTTTTGGATGATGCAGATGGAATTCAATGCCAGAAAGTGTGAGGTGATACATTTGGGCAGAAAGTATAGGGAGAGACAATTACTTTATGCTGCAGTTACATAAGATGTGCAGGGACAGAGGGTCCTAGGGAAACAAATGTATAAATGCTGAAGGTGGGAGCCTATATTGAAAGAGTACTTAGCAAAGTACATGGGATCTTAGGCTTCACAATTAAAAATGTTTAATAAAAAGTAGAGATGTTATGCAGAATAGATATCACAGCTTCTAGCTTGTTCAAAGGCTTGAAGGTATTTCACTCAGGAGGGATGGATGACATTGTCCTTCATACAACTATGAATGTCGGATTGCTTTCCAACTCACTAATGACTTCAATTCAGCAGTGGTTGTTTAATCAATTGTTTAGTGAAATGTTATTATAAATGTTTAGCTCTCCCACATCAACGAAAATTGTCAGAATTGAGTGAGAATCCCAAAATCATGTTCCACCATCATTTTTAAAGCCAGCCCACTGTACATTTGCCCCAAATCAGGATGGAGCAATTCAGATGTCTGATTATGATTTTACAAATAAATTCCCCTGCTACTTTTTGATTATTATGTACAAATCAACATCCTCTTCTCCCAACGCTCCCATGTTGTTTTTAATTTTCTTTTACAGACTTATCTTTAAAATGCTTTAAGGTTCTTTTAGATGGCTTTTGACTTTTTTCTCTTCATACTCTTTCAGATTTCTTCTTTAAACTCATATTATTTTGTCAAATTTTTCTTGAGGTTCTTTTTGCTTGCATTCCTTTTATCTTTACAAGATCACTGTTTACAACTTCGGTTGGCAGCTCCCCTTTTCATTCATGGCATCCCAAGAGTACATGTAATTTTTTGAGTCGTAAATTTAGTTATGGCATGGCCCAGAGATATATGAAAAGTGAAAGTCACCAAGTGCTATAAAGTGGGACAGGTAAAGATTTAGAGGAGGCTTTTTTGATTCAGACTCAAAGTGCCAAAAGGCCTCATCTGAACTTTATGATTCTGTGACTGAAGGAGAAATATTGAGCTGACACCAGGAATAATGCCCCAGCTTTTCCTCAAAATAGTGCTAATGGATCTTTTCTGTCCCCCGCAGAGAGTACAGAGATTTGTTCATTTTTCATCTGAAATACAGCACCTCAGACAGTGCAACATTCTATCAGGTCCTTTTATTCCCATTGCTAACAAGTCTATTGTATAATAATGTCTGCAACCTTTCCTTCCTCTAATAACATCCTGTAACTATGGAAGATTTGATGACAATGGCCAGACACTCTGCAATCTCCACTCTTAGTTCACTCAGTAACATTGCTGATCTTTCACTGCCAATACTTTGAATACTTCTTTATCTGATTTTATCTTATCCAATACTGTGATGACCTTCATCTGTCATATTAAAGGCATCCTCTTCATAAGCGATCATCAATGTAAAGCATTAATTTAGTAGCTCTGCCATAACCTGTATCTTCACAAGAAGAGATTGAGAGTTTGTTCACAGATCTCTGAAGGTGACAGGAAAAAAAGTGATTAAAGCCTTTTATAAAAAGCATTTAAAGTTATGAAGAATGTACATATGATTGTTTTGTCTCACAAATATTGGGGCAGTGAAAAATCTCGAGAGGTGTTACAGATAAACAAGGAGAAATATATTTAAATTGAGGGTTTTGGAGTTGTAAAACATTTTATGAAAGTTTGTGATTGAAAGAGACTTATGACATTCAAGGATCATTTTGATAAACATTTGAAAGAAAGCTGAATAAAAACATGAGAATAAGGTTTGCTAATATGTGGTGTAAAAACTAACAACACAGAATTGTTACATATCTGTTCGGTCTATCATGCCTGCGCCGACTCTTCAAACAAGTATCATTCCCAGTGCACACCTCCCACTTTTCCCCACACCCTTGAACATAAATTCTACTCAAATAATCATCCAATACCCTTTTGAATGCCTCATTTGAACTTGTCTATACCGAATTTCCAGGCAGTGAATTCCATAACCTAACTCTTATAAATGATTCTTTTCACATTACCTTGCTTCTTTTGCACATTACATTAAAGCTATGTCCTTTCATTCCTGTTCCTTTCATGAATGTGAACAGCTTCTCCCTATCTGCTGTATCCAGCCTGTTCGTGATTTTGAAAACTTCTGTCCGATCTCCTCTCACCTTTCCTCTTTCTACAGAGAACAGTCCAAACTTCTTCAATCTATGCTCACGATTGCAGTTTCTCATTCATGGGACCATTCTTGTAAATTGCTTCTCCACTCTTTCCAGTTTAATAACATCCTTCTCATAGCAAAGGTGACCAAAACTGAACACAATGCGCTAGGTCTCACTAACGTCCTGCATAACTGCAACATAACTTCCCATCTTCTATATTCAGTGCCGTGACTGATGAAAGTCAGTGTGCCAAAAGCCTTCTTCACTGCCCTGTCTACCTGTCACTCCACTTTCAGAGAACCGAGCACTTGAATTCCAAGATCCCTCAGTTCCACTACACTCTTAAGGCCCTATCATTCACCAAGAAACCCCTACCTTGATGGGTGAGTGCCGAACCAGAGGACACAGCTTAAAAATAGAGGGTAGACCATTTAGGACAGAGATGAGGAGAAACTTCTTCACCCAGAGAGTGGTGGCTGCGTGGAATGCTCTGCCCCAGAGGGCAGTGGAGGCCCAGTCTCTGGATTCATTTAAGAAAGAGTTGGATAGAGCTCTCAAGGATAGTGGAATCAAGGGTTGTGGAGATAAGGCAGGAACAGGATACTGATTAAGGATGATCAGCCATGATCATATTGAATGGTGGTGCAGGCTCGAAGGGCAGAATGGCCTACTCCTGCATCGATTGTCTATTGTCTATTGTCTATTGATTTGATTTTCCAAAATGCAAAAACTTACACTTATCTATATTAAACTTCATCTGCCATTTCTCGGTCCACTTCCCCAGCTGATCAAGGCCCTGCTGCAATTTCTGAGAACCTTCCTCACTGTCCACAGTACTGCCTATTTTAGTGTCATCTGCAAACTTACTAGTCATGTCTTAGATATCCAAATCATTGACAGTGGTAACAAACGGTAATGTGCCTAGCACCGACCCTTGAGGCACTCCACTAGTCACAAGCCTCCAGTCCGACAAGCATCCTTCCATTCTTACCCTCCACTTCTCACCATCAAGCCAACTGTGTCTACAATTTGCCTGCTCCCCCAGACTCCATGTGATTTAACCTTCCACGTGGAACCTTATCAAAGGCCTTACTGCAATCAATATAAACTACATCTACAGCCCTGCCCTCATCAACTTTCCTCGTCATTTCATCAAAGAACACTAACAAATTTGTGAGGCATGATCTCCCACTCACAAAGCCATTCTGACTATTCCTAATCAAACTCTGTTCTTCCAAAAGCATGCACATCTTATCTCTCAGAATCTTCTCAAGTAACTTACTCACCTCAGATGTCAAACTTACTGGTCTATAGTTTCCAAGCTTTTCTTTGCAGCCTTTCTTGAATAAGGGCATAACATTCACTACCCTCCAGTCTTCTGGGACCTCACCCATGGTTAACGATAATGCAAACATTTCAGCAAGGGGTCCTGCAATTTCTTCTGTACGCTTTTGCAGTGTTCTTAGAAATAGCTGGTCAGGATCAGGTGATTTATCCACCTTTATACATTCTTATACATCCAACAATTCCTCTACTGTGATATGGACTGTCCCCAAGATGTTCCCACTAACTTCCACAAGGTCTCAAGTCTTCGTATCTTTCTCCATGGTAAACACAGAGGAAAAATATTTATTGAAGACCTCGCCCATCTCCTGCGGTTCTATACATACATGTCCACTTTGGTCCTTGAGGG
>NC_057716.1:107789592-107793587 GCF_004010195.1 Chiloscyllium plagiosum
TGAAGAAGGGCTTATGCCCGAAACGTTGATTCTCCTGTTCCTTGGATGCTGCCTGACCTGCTGCGCTTTTCCAGCAACACATTTTCAGCTCTGATCTCCAGCATCTGCAGTCCTCACTTTTTCCCCAAATATCTTGTCAACTTAAAGTATTGACAGATTATTCAAGACTTCTTTGTTATTAATTTTAATCGTGTCAAATGAGAGTTTCCTACTCTGTCATCATGGCCCGAGCAACAGCTTTCTTTTTTGTAAAGATAGATGCAAAGTATTAATTTAAAACCTTAGCTATACCAACATCATCACTATCACCTCTGCCCATGTGTAAATCCTCTCTTTGGTCTCAAATTAGTCTGACTTCTCCTTGAAATACTCTTTTACCACTTACATATCTGTAGAAGTCTTTGGGATTCCCAATATGTTATCTGCTAGTGTTTTCTCTTAATTCTTCCCTGCTTTTCTTATTTGCTTTTTTACCTCCCCTCTAAGCCTTCAGTATTTCTCCAGGTTATCAACTGTATTTTGTAGTTTTTCTCTACTAACATAGCTTCTGGAGAGGGATGACAATGGCAGTATCAGGTTTGTTGAATCTAGCGGTTGGCTAGATGTCCAGTGCGAGGCAGTGGCTGGGCACCTGACCCAGGACTCTTGGCAAGTTCCTAGCATTTGGACTGAAGGAGAACTGAGGCACAGACAGTGCCTAGATCAGGGTTTTGGTGGTCCGGTACGTGCCAGTGGCTGAAGACCTGGATCAGAGCTTTGACAGTCTGATATCCCAGGAGTGAGCCTAACATGGCAATGGGGGTTCCCCTGACACTGCAGAGATGATGAGCGAAGGGCAATCGAGCCAGTGTGAGGAAAGCGTGTCTAAACAAAGGAAATTGAGCCCTTGTAGAAAGTGCAATCCCAGCATGCCCAAGTGCTTCACAAAGACTGCCATGTTTGAACTTTTAGCTTTTTCTTTATTTTTTGACTTAATACTGAAAATGACTGTAATGCTTAACTTTTAACTTTGCTCCTTGTTTGTTTCTACCTTGCTCTTACACTTTTGTACCTAGGTACTTGTAGCTAAGTTGGCGCCGTATTTGGCAAGATTTATGCTTTTGCACTTTAGTATACCTGACAATAAAGCCTAAATCTACTTTCTGCCTTACATGTATTAGAAGCACACATTTCTTTCTAATATTATTTTCAATCTCTTTTGTCATCCAGGGCGCTCTGGATTTGATGATCTACCTTTCCTGTTTGAGGGAATATACCTCGATTGTCCATGAACCATCTGCTTTCTATAAGTGGCCCATTGTATACTTTATGCTTTTCCCATCAACCTCTTGTTCCAGTCAATCCTGCCAAGCTCTGCTCTTGTTCCACTGAAGTCAGCTCTCTGCTAACTGATATTTTTCTTACTCTGGATTCTTATTGCTTTTCATTCTCCACCATAGGCCTGTGCTTTACGATACATTTTTCATATCCATTACATGGACTACTTTTGAAAAGAACAAATTGTTCTCAGGTTACAATTTCTATGGACAAAAATACAGCATGGACAATCTGAGTGACTCATAATGTTAAATATTTAGTATTTTAATAATTAAGTATATATTGTGACCACAGCAAAATAGCTAAAATTTCCGTTTTGAGCAGCTGTTTCCTTTATTACCCAAACTAAGTTTCCTTACACCAGAACATTAGCTAATTCAATCCACTCCACGTGATTAGATTATCTACAGTGTGGAAACAGGCTCATTGACCCACACCGACCCTCCGAAGAGTAACCCACCCAGACCCATTTCCTTCTGACTAATGCAGCTAACACTATGGGCAATTTAGCATGGACAATTCACCTGACCTGCACATCTTTGGAATGTGGGAGGAAACTGGAGCACCCGGAGGAAACCCACACAGACATGGGTCCACACAGACAGTTGCTCAAGGCTGGAACCGAACCTGGGACCATAGCACTGTAAGGCAGCAGTGCTAACCACTGAGCCACCGTGCCGTCCATAAATATAAAGAAATGGTTGGAGGCACTGAATACTGCAAAGGCTGAAGGCCCTGACAACATGCCAGCAATAGGACCGAAGACTTGTACTCTAGAACTTATCGCTCTCCTAGCCAAGCTATTCCAGTGCAGTTACAACACTGGTATCTACCCGGAGAAAGTGAAGGCTATGGATGCTGGAGATCAGAGTTGAAAAGTGTGGTGCTGGAAAAGCACAGCCGGTCAGGCAGCATGCAGGGAGCAGGAAAGTCAATATTTCAAACATAAGCTCTGCATCAGGAATGAGGGGGTGGCCCAAGGGAGCTGAGAGATAAATGGGAGAGGGGTGGGGCTATGGGGAAGGTAGCTGGGAATGCGATAGGTAAATAAAGGTGGGGTGAAGGCGATAGGTCAGCGAGGAGGGTGGAGTTGATCGGTGGGAAGGAAGATGGACAGATCAAGAGGATGGTGCCAAGACGGTAGGTTGGATCAGTAATAAGGTCAGGGGAGGGGAACAGAGGAAACTGGTGAAATCCACATTGATCCAGTGTGGTTGGAGGATCCCAAGGCGGAAGATGAGGTATTCTTCCCCAGGCGGTCGGGTGGCTAGAGTTTGGCGGTGGAGGAGGCCCAGGACCTGTATGGCCTTGATGGAGTGGGAGGGGGAGTTAAAGTGTTCAGCCACAGAGTGGTGGGGTTGCTTAGTGTGTGTCCCCCAGAGAGGTTCTCTGAAACATTCCGCAAGTTGGCATCCTGCCTCTCCAATGTAGAGGAGACCACATAGAGAGAACGGACACAGTAGATGACAGATGTGGAAGTACAGGTAAATCTCTGTCAGATGTGGAATGATCCTTGTGGGCCTTGGAAGGAGGTGAGGGAGGAGGTGTGGGCGCAGGTTTTGCACTTCTTGTGGTGCCAGGAGCGGAGAGTGGTTTGGCGGGGTGGGCATGGACCTAACAAGGGAGTCACAAAGGGAATGGTCTCTACGGAATGCAAATAGGGATTGGGAGGGAAACATTTCCCTGGTGGTGAGATCTGTTTGTAGGTGGCAAAAATGGCAAAGGATGATATGACATATCCAGAGGTTGGTGGGGTGGAGCTGAGAACCGTGGGTGTGGGGCTTGTCCTTGTTACGATTGGAAGGGTGGGGTTCAAGGGTAGAGTTGTGGGAAGTGGAGGAGATGCGCTGGAGGGCATGGGAAGGGAAATTGCATTCTTTGAATAAGGAGGCCATCTCGAATGTTTTATGGTGGAATTGGTCCTGCTGGGAGCAGGTGCGGCAGAGGCAGAGGAATTGGGAATAAGGGATAACGTTTTTACAGGAGGCAGGGTCCAAGTCCTCCATTTCTTCCTCTCCTGCTGACCCAACCACTACCCTCCATTGACACACTTTGTCGATTTGCTGAACTGGTGCTTATCCTCAACAATTTCCCCTTTGAATCCTCCCACTTCCTCCAGGCTAAAGAGGTAGGAATGGACACCTGCATGGGCCCCAACAATGCCTGTCTCTTTGTTGGGTACGTGGAACAGTCCATCTTCCACAGCTACACCAGCACCATTCCCCACCTTTTCCGCCGCAATATTGATGACTGTATTGATGCAACCTTGTGCTCCCACAAGGACGTTGAACAGTTCATCAACTCCACGAACACCTTCCATCGTGACGTCAAGTTCGCCTGGACCATCTTGGACACCTCCCTTCCCTTCCTGGACCTCTCCATCTCCAGTTCCAGCGACCGACTCTACACAGACATCTAGTTCAAACCCACCGACTCCCACAGCAACCTGGACTACAATTCCTCCCACCCTGCCTCCTGTAAAAATGCTATCCGACTACAATTCCTCCCACCCTGCCTCCTGTAAAAATGCTATCCCTTATTCCCAATTCCTCCACCTCCACCGCATAGAACATAGGACATTACAGTGCAGTACAGGCCCTTCAGCCCTCGATATTGTGCCGACCTGTGGAACCAATCGGAAGCCTATTTATCCTACTCTATTCCATTATCATCCATAT
>NC_057716.1:107794087-107851914 GCF_004010195.1 Chiloscyllium plagiosum
TCTGAGGTTACCATGAGGATCTCATCTTCTCAACCTCTACCCTTCACCTGGGATGACTCTGGGGTTAAACCACTACCAGTCATGGCTCGCTAATGAGAGAATGGCCCTTGGTGACTTGGTGCTCAATCTTGCAGTGACTGATTTCTGTTGAACAGCACATCATTTCCGACTTGAACCTCTTTGGTCAAAAAGATTGAAAATTTTGTTACCATTTGCTAAATGGACAGAAGACCCATGGCAAATGCAAAAATGAGGTCATTAGAAAGTGTTCAAACCCGTGCAAAATGCAGACATGCTGCCAATGAGCGAAGAAACTTGTGCGTCAGGGAACCATCTTTCCACTGGGAATAGTTGAGGCAACCTTCCTCGTTTTGTAAATAAGAATGACAACTTTTGCATTCAATCAAGTTTTGTCTTCACTTAATTCCCACATAAAACCTAGGTTTACTGCATCTTTGCCCAAGGAAACATCTCAGGGTAGTTTACTCTTGTTCCATTCTGTCAGCTCAAGAACATTATGTTCAGTATCAAACGGTGAACCTTTGTTTCTATTCCTCACCTTCTTGCCCACTCCATTCCCTCATACAGCAGCCATCCACACGCTGCTTTCCCAGCTCCCCGTTCCCTCCCTCAGCAGTTTCCAGGCACCCCATTCCCGCTCTTACTCTTAAGTGCAGCTCGAGCACTTAACAGTTTCCGGGCGCCCCGCTCGCATTCAGGCTCCGTGTCGCTCGAGCCGTCAGCAGTTTCCAGGCGGCCCGTGGCCGCTAACACTCCGTGTAGCTCGAGCCCACAGCAGTTTCTAGGTGCTCCGCGTTGCCGAGGGGCCTCGCTCTTGAGCGCGAGCCGGTTTAAACGTGAACGTAACCGTCGTTCCAGGAGGGCAGCATGAGATTGTCAATTTCCATCTAATTACATGTAGATATTCAAGACAATTTTATAGGAGGAAACGTTAGAAGTCACACTTGTCAACTGTACAGAGAATAATTAGGAATAAAGATAATGTGTATTGACTGGGTTGTACAAAGTTAAAAATCACACAACACCCAGGTTATAGTCCAACAAGTTTATTTGGAAGCACTAGATTTCGGAGCGCTGCTCCTTCATCAGATTTATTTGCTGTAATCTTTTGCCCTAAGTTCTGTCTTGTGGTCCTGCACCATAGCTACCTAATGAAGGAGCAGCGCTCCAAAAGCTAGTGCTTCCAAATACACCTGCAGGGCTATAACCTGGCGTTGTGTGATTTTTAACTAGGAATAATGAAACTAACAAAGGAAGGAGTTGTTGCTGCCATTATCACTGGCCTGTTAATCCAGAGAAAGACAAGCACTAGGCTGGGAGAACACAACAAGTCAGGCAGCATCAGGAGGTGGAGAAGTCAACCTTTCTTCAGAACCCAAGTTTATGTTCTGGGGATATGGGTTCAAATCCCCTCAAGGTAGATAATGGAAATTGAATTCAATTTTTAAAAACGTGGAGTCTGATGATGATTGCGAATCCATTGTTGATTGGCAGGAAAAACCTATCTAGTTAACTGATGTTCTTTAAGGAAGGAAATTGCCATCCTTATCTGGTCTGGCCTGCTTGTGACTCCAAACCCACAGCAATGTGGTTGTGTCTGAACTGTCCTCTGGGCAATTAAGGGATGAGCCAACGACACTCTCATCCCATGAATGAATAATAAAAAAATCTATTTTGGAAACAATTGTGTTGTGTAGGCCGTTCAGCTTGAGCCTGTACCACCATTCAATAAGATCATGGTTCATCTGTAGTTTAACTCCATTGGGCTATAAAACATTTACTTAATTTTAAAAAAAACTCATTTAAAATTAACACCTGATCCAGCATCCATTGCCATTTGTGGAAGAGAGTTCCAAACATCTACCATCCTTTCTGTGTAGAAGTGCTTCCTAACATCTCTCCTGAATGGTCTGGCTCTAAGTATCAGACCATACCTCCTAGTTCTAGAATCCCCAACCATTGGAAATAACTTATCTTTATCTACCCTGTCTTTTATTAAATAGAGTCATAGAGTAACACAGCACGGAAACAGGCCCTTTGGTCCAACTGTCCATGCCAACCAGACATCCCAATCTGACCTAGTCCCATTTCCCAGCATTTGGCTTGTATACCTCTAAACCCTTCCTGTTCATATACCCTTCCAGATGCCATTTAAACATAATAGTTATATCCACCTCCACCACTTTCTCTATCAGTCCATTCCATATGTGCAGCACCCTCTGTGTGAAAATGTTACCCTTCAGGTCCTTTTTAAATCTTTTCCTTCTCACCTTCAACCTATACCCTCTAAATCAGAAGTCATGCGACACCAGATTATAATCCAACAGGTGTATTTGACAACTTGCTACGTATAACTAGTAAGTAATCCAAAACTGTACAAACTAATTAAGGTAGAGAGATAACAATTTATCAAGGTGATGGTGTCAAAACAGGACAGTAAGGAAGATTTTACAGATACAGAACAATGTGGCAGGGTCACATGTAGTATGACATGAACCCAAGGTCACGGTTGAGGTTGTCTTCATGAGTATGGAACTTGGCTATCAGTTTCTGCTCAGCAATTGTGCATTGTTGGTATCTCAAAGGCTGTCTTGGTGGATGCTTACCTGAAGTTCAGAAGCTGAATGTCCTTGACCGCAGAAGTGTTCCCCGACTGGAAGGGAACATTTCTGTCTGGTGATTGTTACACAATGTGAATTCAGTCATTGTAGTAGCTTCTGCATGGTCTCGACAATATACATGCTTCGTGCATCCTTGCCTGCAGCATATGACATAGACAACAAGATAAAAAGGGGATTTCTGAACAGTCCTTCTTGACAAATGACGTCATTGTCTGAAATTTCTTTGTGTGGCAAAAAAAAGTCCTCTCCTCCAGGAACTTTGTCAGCACACATTTGATGGTAAACAGACTTTTTTTTGGGAATCTAATCTTCAGCCAACACCATGAGGCAGAACTCTTCTGTAAGGGAATATCCTTCTTGATTATATTCTGGAAAGGTTCTCCAGCAGAGGAAGGCTGTTGGTTTAACAACTTCTCTGGAAGTTGGAGGAAGGGAGTTACAAAGTTGCTGTTTCTTTAAATCTCAACTATTGTGTTTTGATCTGACCATAGCTATGCCCTGTGTACAAAAAGCAAGACAAATCCAACTTGGCCAATTACTACCTTACCAATCTCTTGATCATCAGAAAAATTAAAGAAGTTGTCATCAACTGTACTATCAAGCAGCATCTGCTCAGCAATAATGTTTTCACCAGTTTGGGTTCTGCAAGGACCATTCAGCTCCTGATCTTATAAGTCCTAATATGGACAAAAGAGCTGAATTCCTAATCCTTGATATCAAGGCCGCATTCGACTGAGTGTGCCATCAATAAGTAGGAGCAAACCTGGAGTCAATGGATATCGGGGGCAAACTCTGCTGGTTAGTCATGCCTGGCACATAGGAAGATGGTTGCAGTTGTTGCAGATCAATCATCTCAACTCCAGGACCTCTCTGCAGCAACTCCTCAGGGCTGTCTCCTGTGCCCAATCATCCTCAGCTGCTTCATCAAGACCTTCCTTCCAAAATAAGGTAAGAAGTGGGGATATTCACTGATGATTGTTCAATGTTCAGCACCATTCACAACTCCTCAGTTACTGAAGCAGTCCATGTTCAAGTGCAGCAAGACTTTAAAAATATCTAGGCTTCGCCTGACAAGTGGTAAATATCATTTGCATTATTCAAGTGTCAGGCAATAACCATCTACAAAATGACTACATTCCAGCCCTGAACACTGCAGAAATTCACTAATGCTCCTTAAACAACACCTTCAAACCTCAGATCACTATCATCTAGATGGACAAGGACAACAGATAATGGGAATACCACCACTTGCAAGTTCCTCTCCAAGCCACTCACCATTTTGATTTGGAAGTATATCACCATTCCTTTATTGTTGCTGGGTCAAAATCCTGAAAAGAATAGCAATACATTTCCTCGTCAGGATGGTGTCCCACTTGGGGAGGAACATTCAGGTGGTGGTATTCCCATGCATCTGCTGCACTCATCTTTCTATCCAATAAAAGCCTTTGTTCACTGGTCAATAGACACGTTATGATTCTTACTTTCCCATTTGCCACAAAATCAAACTTAGAAGCAACATCATGAATAGGGCCATAACATCTGCCCACCACAATGCTGAAATGCAGCATATCAAAACTATCTTATGTAATAATTAATACCCTGATTAAATCATCACTTGTTATTTAGTGCAAAAACCCATGAAAAGGCGTAATCCCTACTCCCAATTCCTTAACCTCTGCCATATCTGCAACAAGGAGGAGCAATTCCAATCCAGGACATCCCAGATGACCTCCTATTTCAAGGACTGCAATTTCCCCTCCAACCTAATCAACAATGCCCTCCAGTGCATCTTCTCCACATCCCGCACCTCCGCCCTTGAATACCTCCCCTCCAACTGCACCAAGGATAGAGCCTCCTGGTCTTCACTTTCCACCCCACTAATCTCCCGATACAGTGCATTATCTTCCACCATTTCTGCCACCTACAATCAGAACTCACCACCAGAGATATATTTCCGTCCCCAATCCTATCTGCCTTCCACAGACACCATTCCCTCCATGACTCCTTCATTAGGTCCACGCCCCCACCAAACCACCCTCCACTCCCAGCACCTTCCCTTGCCACCACAAGACGTGTAAAACCTGCACCCACACCTCCCCCCTCACCTCCATCCAAGGCCCCAAAGAATCTTTTCACATCTGGTGGAGATTTTCCTGCACATCCAAATACTTCATCTATTGTGTCCGTTGCTCTAGATGTGGTCTCCTCTACATTGTGGAGACAGGATGCCAACTCATGAAACATTTCAGGGAACATCTCTGGGACACATCCACCAAAAAACTTCACTGCCTGTGGCCGACCACTTCAACTCTCCCTCCCACTCTGCCAAAGACATGCAAATCCTGATCCTCCTCTACCACCAAATCCAAGTCCCTGACAACTGGAGGAAGAATGCCTCATTCTCCACCTTGGGATCTTTCAGCCACGCGGCATCAAAGACAATTTACTAGTCTCCTTATCTCCCCTCTCTCCACCTCATCCCAGAGCCGAACCCTCCTCTCAGCACTGCCCTCCTGAAATGTCCTACCTGTCCATCTTCCTTCCCACTTATCCGCTCTAACATCCCTTCGATCTATCACTATCAATCCCCACCTGCATCTGCCATTTATCACCTTCCCAGCTATCTTCACCCTACCACCTTTCCCACCTTCCTATTTATCTCTCAACCCAACCCCCACATTCCTGATGAAGGGCTTATGCCCCAAACGTCAGATCTCCTGCTCCTCGGATTCTGCCTGACCTGCTGTGCTTTTCCAGGACCACACTTTTAGACTCTATCTCCAGCAGCTGCAGTCCTCACTTTCTCCTCGTCACTTCCTCTGCAGGGGCTATTTAGCTGATGGAACAGAACATAACCGGGTATGGCGATGGTGGTATCTAGGACATTGATTGTAAAGTTCAATGGTATATTAGTATGATTGTCAGGCTGCTGCTTGACCAGTCTGTGAGACAATTCTCCCAATTTTCACATTGGCCCTCAGTGGATGGACCAGTGCAACAGAAGCATTAGATTAGATTAGATTACTTACAGTGTGGAAACAGGCCCTTCGGCCCAACAAATCCACACCGCCCCGCCGAAGCGCAACCCACCCATACCCCTACATTTACCCCTTACCTAACACTACAGGCAATTTAGCATGGCCAATTCACCTGACCTGCACATCTTTGGACTGTGGGAGGAAACCGGAGCACCTGGAGGAAACCCACGCAGACACGGGGAGAACGTGCAAACTCCACACAGTCAGTCGCCTGAGGTGGGAATTGAACCCGGGCCTCTGGCACTGTGAGGCAGCAGTACTAACCACTGTGCCGCCCACTTACACAGTAAGTCATTCAGAATATCACATTTGTGTAAATTGTGTGGTTTGACAAACAGTTATGAAACAGAACAGTGATGATGCAATAACTTATGCAAGCCTGCTTTGTAACTCAGATCTTGATTTCTAGTACCATTGTCAGTTATTAAGCAATTTTTACCAAGTTACAAGGTATCAAATGAGCTAAGACTTCTAAAACAGAATAGATGGGTGGGACTTGCCATTCCTATGAGTTTTTACTGCACTCCAAGCAATAATGTATTAGAAAAATACTGTGGATGCTGGAAATCTGAAACCCAGGCAGAAAGTGCTGGAGGACTGGCAAGAGTCTGACAATATCTGTGGAGAGAGAAACAGTTACTGTTTTGAGTCTAACATGACTCAACAATCATTGTATGGTCACCAGTGGGTGAGGTTTTAATTCAAGACTTATTCATTGAAGTTAAATGTCATCAATAGCCACAGTGGAATTTGAGACCATGTCTCTTGAGACCTGTGCTTTTGAACAACCTATGTATTGACACTGCCAATATGCCACCATCTCCCATTATATGTGGAAGTGCATACTGCATGCCGATCATGACAGTGGTCAACTTCTAATACTGATTGGTACCAGAGTTTCTTTTTTTGACCCAGTACTTCTATTGCTGCCAATCTTTTCTGTGAGTCTCTATCTCAAGACAACACATTTCACTTGCAGATGGGATGCATTTAAACCATTGATTTGCTTTTGTCAGCATAGGTGACAAAAATAACTGTTTGCAAAGAGAAGAGCAAGAGGCTTTACCTATCTAGAGTGTTCTCTGCTACCTCCAGCCAGATCATCAGTATCTGGCACCTGTGTTATGTCAGGGTAGTGGACAAAGAATTGTAGCTGAAAATGTGTTGCTGGAACAGCGCAGCAGGTCAGGCAGCATCCAGGGAACAGGAGAATCGACGTTTCGGGCATAAGCCGAATTGTATCACTCTCTCTAACTGAATAATTTATAATTATTCTTTTATGAGGTGTGCAAGGTCAGCACTTGTTGTTGAACTCTCTTTGCCCTTGAACTGAGTGATTTGAAGAGGAATTTGCAGAAGACAGTTGGAGGTAAAAACAATGACTGCAGATGCTGGAAACCAGATTCTGGATCCAGAAGACAGTTGGAGTCAACCACATTGCTGTGGGTCTGAACCCATAGGACGTTATTGGGACTTTGCTACAAGTAATTATGTTGTTATGGTCAACATTACTAAGACTAGTTTTGAATTCCAGAATTATTAATTGCCACTGTGCTAGTAACCCAGAAACCCAAGGTAATGTTCTGGGCCATGATTTCAAATCCCACATATGGCAGACGGTGAAATTTGAATTCAATAATGTCTGGAATTAAAAGCTAGTCTAAAGGTAACCCTGTAACTACTCAAATGCTATTAAAAATCCACGTAGTTTACTAATAGCCTTTAGGGAAGAAATCTACCATTGTAACTTGTCTGGCTTATATAGAACTCCAAACCCCAACAATAAGTTGATTTATAACTGCCCTTTGAGATGATCCAGCGAGCAGCTCAGTTGCAAGTCCGTTAAGGATGGGAATAATGCTGGGCATACCTGTAAAATCCACATTTAATTCACAAATGAAAAGAAAGGATTTAACTTTCACCATCCACCATGGTGGGATTTTAACCCATGTTCCTGGACCATTAGTCTGGGGTATGGATTACGAATAGAAAGTGAGGACTGCAGATGCTGGATATCAGAGTCAAAACATTTAACACTGGAAAAGCACAGCTGGTCAGGCAGCATCCGAGGAGCAGGAGGGTTGACGTTTTGCGCATAAGCCCTTCATCAGGAATGATGGATCACTCACAAGTAATATTAGCATTGGCCACCATCACAGCTGCAGCCATCAAGTATACCATGAGCCTCAATTTACACAGAATAACAGAAATATTCAGTACAGAAGGAGGCCATTTGACCCATCATGCTTTTACTGCCATCATTACGTTGTGTTAATCTGCTTTTTTCCCAGTACTCTTGCATACTATTTAAACAGCCATTCAATGCCTCAATTGAATCTGCCTCTACCGCACTTCCAGATAATGAATTCCATAATCTAACTACTTACTGCATGAAAATATATGTTTTGGCACACCCTTGCTTCCTGTGCAGATCATGGTGGCACGGTGGCACAGTGGTTAGCACTGCTGTCTCACAGCGCCAGAGACCCAGGTTCAATTCCCTCCTCAGGCAACTAACTGTGTGGAGTTTGCATGTTCTCCCCGTGTCTGCGTGGGTTTCCTCCGGGTGCTCCGGTTTCCTCCCACAGTCCAAAGATGTGCAGGTCAGGTGAATTGGCCATGCTAAATTGCCCGTAGTGTTAGGTAAGTAAGGGGTAAATGTAGGGGTATGGGTGGGTTGCGCTTCGGCGGGTCGGTGTGGACTTGTTGGGCTGAAGGGCCTGTCTCCACACTGTAATGTAATCTAATCTAAATCACTCTAAATCTATGTCCTCTTGTCAAGGTTGTACAAGACATTAATGAGACCTCTTTAGAATTAGAATCCCTACAGTGTAGAAACAGGGCCTTTGGCCCAACAAGTCCACACTGGCTCTCCAAAGAGTAACCCACAGACCCATTCCCCTACCATATATTTACCCTTGACTAATGCACCTAACACTATGGGCAATTTAACATGGCTAATTCACCTGACCTGCACATCTTTGGATTGTGAGACAAAGCCAGAGTACCCGGAGGAAACCCACGCAGACACGGGGAGAACATGCAACATCCACACAGACAGTCACCCGAAGAAGGAATTGAACCCGGGTCCCTGGCGCAGTGAGCCACCATGCTGTCCTGATAGTAATGAGTTGGAGAAATGAAGTGAATGTACTGTAGCCAGATTTACAGATGACACAAAAATAGATGGAAAGTCAGATGGTGAAAGGGATACAAACTAATTTACAGAGAGATATTTACAGATTAAGTAAATGGGCATCAAGTTGGCAAAAAGGAATATAAAGGGGGAAAATATGAAGTTGTTAATTTTGAAAGGATGAATAAAAGAACAGGGTATTATTTAAATGGAGAAAAACTGCATAAAGCTACAACACAAAGGCTGTCAGGAGGCTTGTGCACAAAACACAGAAAGCTAGCGCACAGGGGCAGCAGGTAAAAAGGAAGGCTAATGGAATGTTGGAGTAAAAAGGTTGGGAAATCTTACTGCAACTGTACCAGGTGCTGGTGAGACCACAGCAGGAGTACTGAGTATAGTTTTGGTCTCCTTATTTAAGGAAAGATATTATTTCAATAGTGGAAGTGCAGAGAAGGTTCACAAAGATAATCCCTGGTATGAAAGGATTATCATGTGAGCAAAGGTTAAACAGTTTGGGACTCTCTGCATAGGAGTTTGGAATGATGAGAAGTGGTCTCATTGAAATATAATGGATTCTTAAGGGTGAATGCTGAGAGAATGTTTCCCCTTCATGGGAGAATCTAGGACCACAGTGCGTAGTCTCAGAATAAATGGGTATCAATTTAAGACTGAGATAAGGAAGAATTTGTATTCATAGAGATTTAGATTTAAATTGTATTTAGATTTAGATTTTATTGTCATGTGTACTCAAGTACAGGAGTACAGGAGTACAGTGAAAACTCCTTGCCACAGAGAGCTGTGGGCGCAGGGTCCACATGTATACTTAAGGCTGAGGTAAATAGATTCTTGAACCATTGAGGAATTGGGTTATGACGAAATGGCAGAAAAGTGGACGTGAAGACTGTTGGATCTGTAATGATCCTATTGAATGGTGGAGCAGCCTCGAGGGGCTAAATGGCCTACTCCAGTCCCTACTTCTTAATTGTATTATGATCTTAAAATGCATTTGTTTCACACTTGCCTTCACAGTTTACAATTCATTAAAGTTTTGTTTCCTCAGCATACTTGATTGATTTATTATCATGTGTACCTCAGTACAGTGAAATGCTTTGTTTGCGAGCAGTTCAGGCAGATCATAGTAAGCAAGGACATACAGATGATAGGATGAAAAAAGGCTTGGACAGAGTGAGGCATACAATTACTTAAACATGATTTCCCCTTTAGAAATCCAGGCTGATTTCATTCCAACAATCCTTCCAGGTCAGAACAATTGACATTGGCAATATTATATAGTTCACTATCTACAGATGTGTCCATGAAGTCACATATGCCTTGAAGAGGGGGGAGAGGATTTTACTGCCATCTCTCTACCTTTGCTAGGAAAGTGTAGAGTAAAATCTTAACTGTAAAATGGGTTAGAAGACAAGAGCAATGAGGTACTGCTGAGACTGTTTAAGCATCTGGTCAGACAGCATTTGGAATATTGAGAGCAGTTTTGGGCCCTGTGTCTAAGGAAGGTTGTGGTGGCCTTGGAGGGGGTCAGAAAAGGTTTACAAGAATGATCCTGGAATGAAGGACTTGCCAGATCAGGAGCGATTGAGGACTCTGGGTCTGTACTCAATGCAGTTTAAAAAGATGCAGGAGGATTTAATTGAAACTTACAGATTACAGGAATGTCTGGATACAGTAGACATGGAGAAGATATTTGCACTGGTAGAAAAGACTAGGAACCAAGAGCACAGCCTCTGAGCCCCTTTAGAACTGAGATGAGGAGGCATTTCTTCAGCCAGAAGGTGGTGACTCTGTGAAACTCATTGTTGCAGGAGGCTGTGAAGGCCAAATCCTTGTGTGTCTTCAAGACAGAAATAGATATATTCTTGATTAGTAAGGGGATCAAGGTTTATGTGGAGAAGGCAGGAGAATGAAGTTGTGAATCAGCCATTATCAAATGATGGAGTAGACTCAATAGTCCAAATGGTCTTATCGTCTAAGTTGGTGTCGAACTATCCCTTGACAGAGAGTTGATGAATGCCCTTTATCCTGGCAGCAGTCATGATACGTTCACCTTACGCCAATCCATAGTTCCAACAGCAAAGACTGATAACTCCTCTCCACAACCCAATCCACACATGTCCAGCAGCCATTCAATGAGAGCCATATTGCATCACATAGCAGATTATCAGCTTCCTGAAACAACAGTTTTGCTTGCTGGACTGGTCAGAGAGAATCCTCCTGTGACTAGGCAATACAGACCTCATCTCCTCAATCTCTCCTGGTCAGGCTCAATCCCTTTGTGATAAATTGCTTGCTAATTGCTTTCTGTATCTGCATATTAACTTTCAGTGATTCATGGACAAGGGCACCCTGGTCCCTTTGAACAATTGCACTTCCCAACTCTCACTTCGATAAGATATTCTGTCTTTTCTTTTTTGTCTATCAAAAGTAATTACTTCATACTTATTACGTTCTATTTCCTTGTTCTAACCCATTCACACAGCTTGTTCAAATCTACTTGAAGCTTCCTTGCACACTCATCACAACCTGTATTACCATGCAGTTTGATAGAATCATAGAATCTCCAAAGTGTGGAAGCAGGCTATTTGGCTCATCGAGTCCGCACTGACCCTCCGAAGAGCATCCCACCCAGACCTGTAACCCTTTGTTTCCTGTGGCTAATCCACCTAACCTGCACATCGTTGGACTGGGAGGAAACCAGAGCACCGGGACGATATCCACACAGACACAGGGAGAATATGCAAACTCCACAGTTGCCTGAGGCTGGAATCAAACCCAGGTCCCTAGCACCATGAGGAAGCAGTGCTAATCACTGAGCCACCGTGCCGCCCCAGTCTTGGAAATATTACAATAGGGGCCCACATGCAAATTAGTCATAAATTGTGAACAATTGTGAATCGAGCATTGATCTTTACTGTACCCCACTAGTATCAACCTGCCATCATGAGAAAATAGACTATTTATTTCTACTCTCTGTACTCTATCCATAAATCAATTCTCAATGTACCCTGACAAATTCCACCCCATCCCATGCACCATTTACCACTGTCCTCTGAGAGACCTTTTCAAAAGCCTTCTGAAAACACAAATACATTACATCCACTGATACTCCTTCATGCTACAATTAACATCCACAGAAACTCCAACTTTGTCAATCATAATTTCCCTTCCGTAAATCCATGCATCCAATTTTACTATTCTTTTCTAAATGTTGTTAGAGACAATCTTTCAGGAATTGCTAAAATCAGAGAGGGTCCCAGAGGACTAGAAAATCACTAATGTAACTGCCCTGTCTAGAAAGGGAACAAGGCAAAAGATGGAAAATTACAAATCGATTAGCCTAACCTTGGTCGTGGGTAAGATCCTGGAATCCGTTGTGAAGGGTGAGATTTCTGAATACTTGGAAGTGTATGGCAAAGTCAGCATTATTTCATCAAGGGAAGGTCATGCCTGACAAATCTGCTTGAATTCTTTGAGGAAGTAATGAGCAGGTCAAAGAATGTTATCTACCCTGCACTTCAGGAAGGCCTTTGAAAAGGTGAAGCACAGGAAGCTACTGAGTAAGATAAGGGTCCATGGTGCCAGAGGCAAGGTACTAGCATGGATAAAAGCCTTGGCTGTCTGGCAGAAAGCAAAAAATGGGGATAAAAGGGTCCTTCTCAGGATGTCAGCCGGTGACAAGTGGTGTTCCACAAAGTCCAGTGTTGGGAACCACAATTTTTTACTTTATACATTAACAATCTAGATGAAGGAACTGGGGGCATTCTGGCTAGGTTTGCAGATGATACAAAGATAGGTGGAGGGGCAGGTAGTATTGAGGAGAGGGGGAGGCTGCAGAAGGATTTGGACAGGTTAGGTCAGAGTGGTGCTGGAAAAGCATAGCAGGCCAGGCAGCATCTGAGGAGCAGGAAAATCGATGTTTTGGGCAAAAGCCCTTCATCAGGAACTGAAATTCCTGATGAAGGGCTTTTGCCCAAAAAATTGATTTTCCTGCTCCTTGGATGCTGCTTGACCTGCTGTGCTTTTCCAGCACCACTCTGATCTAAACTCTGGTTTCCAGCATCTGCAGTCCTCACTTTTGCCTTTGGACAGGTTAGTAGCGTGGACAAAGAAGTGGCAGATGGAGTACAATGTGGGGAAGTGTGAGGTCATGCATCTTAGTAGGAAGAATAGAGACATGGACTATTTTCTAAATGGAGAGAAAATTCAGAAACCTGAAGAGACTTGGGAGTTCTAGTCCAGGATTCTCTCAAGGTAAATGCAGGTTGAATCAGTAGTGAGGAAGGCAAATGCAATGATGGCATTTATTTTGAGAGGACTTGAATATAAAAGCAGGGATGTACTTCTGAGACTCCATAAGGCTCTGGTCAGACCACATTTGGAGTATTGTGCGCAGCTTTGGGCCCCATATCTCAGGAAGGATGTACTGGCCCTGGAGCATGTTCAGAGGAGGTTCATGAGAATGGTCCCAGGAATGGAAAGCTTAACATATCAGGAATGTTTGAGGAGTCTGGGTTTATACTTGATGGAGTTTGGAAGGATGAGGGGGGATCTGACTGAAACTTGCAGAATACTGATTGGCCTGGACAGAGTAGACATTGGGAAGATGTTTTCATTGGTAGGAGAGACAAGGATCCGAGGGCACAGCCTTAGAGTAAAGAATGGAGATAAGGAGAAAGTTCTTCAGCCAGAGAGTGGTGAATCCATGGAATTCTTTGCCACAGAAGGCTGTGGAGGCCAGGACATTGAGTCTATTTAAAATGGAGATAGATAGGTTCTTGAATATCAAGCGGATCAAGGGTTGTGGGGAGAAAGCAGGAGAAGGGGTTTGAGAAACTGATCAGCCATGATAGAATGGCAGTGTAGACTCGATGGGCCGAATGGCTTAATTTCTGCCATGTCTTATGTCTTCTTATCACATGCTTTTTAATAGATTGTAACATAACCATGACTACTGACATCAAACTAACATGTCTGTATTTGTCTTTTCTCCCTTTTCCTCCTTCCGAAATTGTAGGATTGCATTCACTATTTTCCAGCCTTCAGGAACCTTTCCAGAATCTGTAGAATTTTAAAAGACAATCACCAATGTATCCATTTCAGTTGTCTACAGCAGAGACCTCAAGGCACTGGAGCAGTATCACCAATGCTGCCTGCACAAGATCCTGCAAATTCACTGGGAAGACAGGTGCACCAACACTAGTATTCTCGACCAGGCCAACATCCTGAACATTGAGGCACTGACCACCCTTGAGCGGCTATAATGAACTGGGCATGTCGTCAACATAACCGAGATGAGACTCCCCAAGCAGGAAGTCTGCTCCCAGCATTGAAATGGCAGGTGAACCACAGGGTTAACAGATGAAACACTTCAGGGATACTCTCAAGGCCTCATTGGCAAAGTGCGACATTCCCAAAGACATCTGGGAATCACTGGCCCAAGACCATCCGAAGTGGAAGAGGAGCATTTGGGAAGGCATTGAGTATATTGAGACTTGCCTTTGGAAAAAAGTGGAAGCCAAGAGCAAACAGAGAAAGGAGCATGCTGCTACACCAATGCCCCACCCACCCCTTCCCATGACCACCTTCTGCACCACATGTAACAGAGCCTGTGGTGGCTGCATTAGACTGTACAGCCACATATGGACTCACCCTGAGATTGAAAGAGAGTCATCCTTGTCTGCAATGGACCGCTGATGATGATGATGATGAATGTACTGCCAATAAGATCCTCTAATTGTTATGGCTCACTGGGGCAGCATGTGAGCTATGAAATAAAGATGCTATTCCCTGAGTTGTCACAAGATTTAAAAATTTTAAAAATAGAATTTCTATCTGTCTTTCAGACCCAGGTTGATGGAAAGTACAGACCACATTTTTGGTTCTTGACAAGAATCACTATTTATTACAAATAAATAGACTCCCTACAAGTAAAAAATTATGAAGCATCAGTACATAACTCCATTAGTTACAACTCTATTCCCCTTATGAACTCCCCCTTACACACACAAACACACAGATAGGGAAAGAAATAAAGGATTTTTGAGCAGAGAGAAAGCAACTCAGTGGTTTTCTGTTTGCAGGATCTGCTGAGATGTTTCTTGTGCTGATAAAAGCATTGTTTCATTGTCCTCCTTCTCCAGATGCTTCTACTGGTTTGCAGGAGACTCAGGGTGGCTGGTTCACTCATATCAATGGTCTCTGACTTATTTATTAAAAGGCATAACTTGCATGACTGTTGAAGGGAAAATAAACAGGTTTTCTTCTTATCCTGCGGAAAACAAGGGAGAGCTCCTGACCTGGTGGAGGTTTGAAGGGTTCTCCTGATCTAAATCAGAGGTTATTTCGATTAGATTACTTACAGTATGGAAACAGGCCCTTTGGCCCAACAAGTCCACACCGACCCTCCGAAGCGCAACCTACCCAGACCCATTCCCCTAACACGACGGGCACTTTAGTGTGGCCAATTCACCTAACCTGCACATTTTCCGTCTGTGGGAGGAAACCAGAGCACCCGGAGGAAACCCACGCAGACACGGGGAGAATGTGCAAACTCCACACAGTCAGTCGCCTGAGGCGGGAATTGAACCTGAGTCTCTGGTGCTGAGAGACAGCAGTGCTAACCACTGTGCCACCGTGCCAGAGGTCCTTATCTACCCTGGTCATTGATTGCCAGAGGCCTTTGTCTTGATAATTAGTAGTTACATGCTGCTGGCTGTATTTCCATATGTACCCACATTTTGTTCCAACTCCTTCGTATCTTTTCCTACTACTGCTTGAACCAGCTGTTGTGTAAACAATAATAAAAACAGAAGTTGCTGGAAAAGCTCAGCAGGTCTGGCAGCATCTATGAAGCGAAACCAGAGTTAATGTTTTGGGTCGAGTGACCATTCCTTAGCAATTTATGTTTTTGTTTCTATTTACAGCATCCATAATTCTTTTGGTTTTTATTATGCTTTATAAACGGTGTTTACAATGAATGACAGTTACTTGCTTTCAAAAGAAACAGTAATCCTTTTGTAACCCCTGTTTTTTAAGGGAGTTATTTTCCTATTTCAATACACAATTTAAAAACATTTAAAAGGTTAAAAAAAAAGTCAGTGGATAATTGGATGATCTCAGTGCACCACTGGAAACTCTGTGTCCAAGATGTACCTTCTGACCAGCATTACTAATAAATAGGTCATGTGATTATATCACTTGGCAATTCCTGGGATCTTACTGTGCATAAATTAACTGCCACATTTTATACATCACAAAAATACTTGGAAAAGAAATAATGAAAATGTACGAAATGTATTAACCCTGAGATGTCAGATCATTTTTCTTTCTTATGTTAAGATTATAGAACTAAAGGTACAAACCGTTTGAAGCAGTGCAGAATGGCTCACCATAACTTTGGGATGCACGGGCTATTTTATTGCATTCATTCCTGAGAGTCCTAGTACCTTGACTGGTGTAATGACTAGAGATGGACAGCTGAAATATCATTACCATTGTGAAACCAGTGTAATTCCAACAAAGAAAAATGTAAGGAAAAGCACAATGGACTAAACCCCCAGTCTTAAGAAGAATTAAATGACTGAAATGTGGAAATATTCCACAAAGCTATCAGCATCTGTGGAGAGAGGGACAGATTTAATGTTTCAACTCTATTATGACTCTACAGAAGAAAGAGCCAGTACCTAGGGAGTGCAGCACTGTCAGAGGGTCAGTACTGAGGGAGTGCCACACTGTCGGAGGGTCAGTACTGAGGGAGTGCCGCACTGTTGGAGGGTCAGTACTGAGGGAGAGCTGCACTGTCGAAGGGTCAGTACTGAGGGAGTGACGCACTGTTGGAAGGTCAGTACTGAGGGAGTGCTGCACTGTCAGGGGGTCAGTACTGAGGGAATGCCATATTGTCAGAGGATCAATACTGAGGGAGTGCCACACTGTCAGGGGGTCAGGAGAGTGCCATATTTTCAGAGGGTCAATACTGAGGGAATGCCGCACTGTCAGAGGATCAATGCTGAGGGAGTGCCGCACTGTCGGAGAGTCAGTACTGAGGGAGAGCTGCACTTTCAGAGAGTCAATACTGAGGGAATGCCATATTGTCAGAGGGTCAATACTGAGGGAGTGCTGTACTGTCGGAGAATCAGTACTGAGGGAGTACTTCACTGTCGGAGGGTCAGTGCTGAGGAAGTGCTGCACTGTTGGATGTTAAGTACTGAGGGAGGGCTGCACTATTGGAAGGTCAGTACTCAGGGAATGCTGCACTGTCGGAGTGTCAGTGCTGAGGGAATGTGCACTGTCAGAGGGTAAGTGCTGAAAGAGTACCACATTGTCAGAGGATCAATCCTCATGGAGTGTTGGTGGTATGTCTGCCTCTCTTTATAAGTCTTGGTTTCTTAAGGTAGGTGATACCATTTCCTGTTCTTTCTTTTTCAAGGGAAGGTAGATAGTTTTGTATTATCTTTCAGGTATTCAGATCCTCTTGGCATGACTGTAAAAAGAGGAAAGCAGCATTGTAAAAGAGTGCATGGGTCTGGTAAGGTTTAACAATGGGGCATGCTATCACCCACTCTGATTGTGTGATTGGAATTGGTGGGAGAACAACTCAAGAGTTCAAAGGAGTGAGATTGTATGCTCAGGTCCTCCTTGTAACTCTCTGTAAAAATGTGTACTACCTGAGTGTAAAAATGTGTACTACCTATTCTACACCTAGCTGCGTCCTGTTTATTACAAGAGCCTCTTCATGTTAGGCTTCCAAGTGATTATCCCTTTAGCACAATAGATCCTGTTGGTTCCTATAAGGAAATACTGTACCTCAGAGGTAACAAATATACCTTTTGGTGAGCAATTGTGCAGATCATCTTGTACAACACAATGGTCAGCAGTGAGGACTGCTCATACAGCCAGCAGCACTGCTCAACATCCTGCTGCCTATTTATCCTTCAGCCAGTATCTACAGACAGACATTCTGGGTCATCCTGTTCTTGGAGAACCTGCTGCAGGAGCAGTCAGTCTACTTTGAAGCTCTCACTTGTGCTGTGGAGTGTTTTGGGTCTTCCTAAGGTTCTGACGGATGCAAAAGGAATCCAAGTTCTTCTTAAAAGAAGGCAAGGCAGAAAAGGCAGTACAGTTTCAGCAGGCAGTTGTTAGGATGGTGTTCACTGACTGGAAACAGCAGAATCCAAAGATAATTTATCAAAATAAATTGAACAAACATTTGAAAAAAACAATGTATAAATGCTATGTGGAAAACGAACCCCTGCACTATGATGAGTTTGTTTTATCAAACTTTTCATGAGTCCACTGACAGCCATTACAGACTGTGGGAATTGCAACTGAGAAAGGAGATCCAAATAAATGTGATCCAGATGCTCTGGTACTGTTCCAGAGTATTAACATATGCTCATTACAAATCCTCCCCTTCAGCTTTTAAAACAGAAAGTGCTCACCATCTACCAGTACCCCACTTATCGAAAAGGATCAGAATTTCACCCACTCCAGGCACTAACAGAAGACAGAACCCATTGAAGCTCTCAAGTTTCCAGCTACTGATTAAATTCATTTCTTGCTTCCAAATTGATCTTTTCTTGACAAATGTTTCTGATCCAATTGTCGCTGGCTAAACTCCAAATTATTCGATTTCTGCCACAGGATATCCTTCTCCCTGGGAGAGACACAGAGTCAATATTAATTACACATCCTGTCGCTCATCTCGTCATACTCACTACACACACTGTATACCCATTGTGTCACACTTACTACAAAACCCTGTCACAATCATTGCATACACTGTCACACTCATCGCACACCTTATCAGCTCACTATCCATACATTCTGTCTCACACTCTTCAGATCCTATTAAAGTCCATATCTGCACATAATCACCACATATCCTGTTACTCTCAATGGTCATCCTGTCACACTCACTACAACTTATGTCAAACTGATTACACACAATCACACTCACTGTACATCACGTCACTCACACTGCACACAATCACATTCACTGTACATGCCACACACACTGCACACACTGTCACCCTCCATGCACTACCACATTCCATACCTTATCACACTTAGTTGAAATAATAAATTTGCCTCTTCTGATGGTCCCTTTCAGCTTTCATTCAGTGAGGTTTTTTTGTGTTACTCAGTGCCTCACCTCAGCAGTTCCACTGTTCGGTCCTTCAGGGATCTGACTGTTTCCCTGAGAACCTGAATTTCACGGTGGGATTCCTCCTCCCTGCTTTTTGCATCTTCTTGTGTCTTTTTCAAAGTTGCCTTCAAATCTTCTTCAGCTCTCCTCATTCTCAAAATGAATTTGAAGAGTGAATTTCACTGATACAGAAATTAAATACTGTACAACTGTATATACCCTTTTAACTTCAAACAGATTTTTTGATGTGAAGCTCTCATAGATCATTCCAAATCAGCCCTTTCAATCAAACTGTGTGATTGACTCACAGGTCTATCAATGCCTGGATTTTACAATTCTCAGCCTTGTTTTCAATTCTTGCTACATCTTATGCCTTCCTATCTCCATTATCTCCTTCAGCCCAATAACATTCCAAGATCTCCGTGTTCATAGAGTCATAGAGTCCTACAGCATTGAGACAGGCCCTTTGGCCCAAACTGGTCCATGCTGACCAAAAGGTCCATCCACACTAACCCCATTTCCCTGCACTTGGCCCACTTAGTATTCCAAACCTTTTCCATCCATGTATTTGTCCAAATGTTGTTAAAGTATCCACTTCAACCACTTCCCCTGGCAGCTCATTCCAAGTGCTTACCACCCTCTGTGTAAAAATGTTGCCCCTCAGATTCCCTTTTATTCCTTCTCCTCTAACCTTAAACTGATGCCCACCAGTCCTAGATTCCCAAATCTTGGAAAAAGGACTGAGTGCATTCACCCTATCCATGCCTTTCATGATCTTCTACACTTCTATAAAAGTCCTCATTCAGTCTCCTCCGCTTTAAAAAAAAAGGTCCTAGCTTGTCCAACCTCTCCCTATAACCCAGACCCTTGAGTTCTGGCAACATCCTTGTAAATTTCTTCTGCACTCTTTCCAGTTTAATAACATCCTTCCCATGGCAAGGTGACCAAAACTGAACACAATACTCCAAATGCAGCCTCACCAATGTCCTGTAGAACTCCAACATAACTTCCCAACTTCTATACTCAATGCCATGACTGAAGGCCAGTGTGCCAAAAGCCTTCTTCACTGCCCTGTCTACCTGGGACTCCACTTTCAGAGAACCATGCACCTTAACTCCAAGATCCCTCTTTTCCACTACACTCCTTAAGGCCTTATCATTTACAATGAAACTCCTACCTTGATTTGACATTCCAAATTATCTGTATTAAACTTCATTTGCCATTTCTTGGCCCACTTCCCCAGCTGATCAAGGTCCTGCTGCAATTTCTGACAACCTTCCTCACTGTCCATGATACTACCTATTTTAGTGTCATCAGCAAACTTACTAATCATGCCTTGGACATTCTCATCCAAATCATTAATGTAGATAATCAAGAGTAATGGGCCCAACACTGACCCCTGAGGCACTCTACTAGACACAGGTCTCCAGTTTGACAAGCATCCTTTCATTATTACCCTCTGCTTCCTATCATCAAGCCAATTGTGTATCCAATTAGTCAGCTCCCTCTGGATTCCACATGATCTAACCTTCCAGAGCAGCCTATCCTGTGGAACCTTATCAAAGGCCTTACTGAAATCCATATGTATTACAGCGGGTCAGGCAGCATCCCAACAGCAAGAGAGTCAACATTTTGGGCATAAGCCTGATGAAGGGCAGATGCCCGGTATGTCGACTCTCCTTCTCCTCAAATGTCGCCTGACCTGATGTGCTTTTCCAACACCACACATTTTGACTCTGATCTCCAGCATCTGCAGTCCTCATTTTCTCCATGTAGATTACCTCTACAACCCTGCCCTCGTCAACCTTCCTGGTCACTCCATCAAAGAACTCTAACAAATTTGTTCCTCCAATTCTATCCTCCCGATTTTAATTGTTCTGCCAACTGCAGATAAGACATCAGATAAGGCCGTGAGCTCTGGAATTCTCTCCCTAGACTACCCCATCTGTCTTTAAAATCTATCTTTTTAACATTCAATTAGCCATTGTGCACTAGTGGCTTGGTGTCATCTTGGTGACGTACTTGTATTTTGGAGATGCTTCATAAATAAAAGTTGCTATTGTGAATCTGATCACATTCTTAATGTACAATAAACCAACAATGACTGTGTTGGCACAGGCTGGATTGTTGGTTGGTTCATGTTAATGGGAAAATCTGGACAGTCAGGATAATTAAGCGTCACATATGAACAGAATATCATAGATGTGTCTTGTATCATTCACTGTGTGTATGACTATTGTAACCTTGCATTACTCAGTGTGTATGACCCTTATAACCCAGCAGTAATCAGGAGAATGGATAACAGATTCTGATGAAGACAATATCATTTCTATGACACACTGCAATTCACTGATCTGAAGCAGAATGAAGCCTAATCTAGTGGCTAAAAAAACCTGGGAACCAACACCATGACTTACACCTACAGTATGTACTGTGTATAGGGAATGATTTGCTACTGTCTAATACTGGATGGAGTGTGTGCTTAGGTGTGTGTTTAATGGTGCCTGTGAGTCCATGTCTGTGAATGTATGTGTGTATGAATCTGTATGAATCTGTATCAAAAAATGTGATGTTGGAAAAGCACAACCAGTCAGGCAGTATCCAAGGAGCAGGAGAGTCGATGTTTCAAGCATAACCTCTGCATCAGGAATATAGAGGGTCCCAAGGGGGCTGAGAGTTAAATGGGAGGCGAGTGGAGCTAGGGGGAAGGTAGCTGGGAATGTGATAGGTAGATGAAGGTCAGGGGAAACAGTGATAGGTTGGAGTGAAGGGTGGAGCAGATAAGTGGGAAGGAAGCTAGATAGGTCTATTGCTCTTGATGTGGTCTCTTCTACACTGGGGAGAGAGAACACCAACTTGTGTCAGAGAACATCCCTGGGACACACGCACTAAACAACCCCACTGTCCTATGGCCGAAGACTTCAACTCCTCCTCCCACTCCACCAAGGACATGCAAGTCCTGGACCACCTCCCCCGTCAAATCCTATCCACAAGACACCTGGAGAAATATCGCCTCATCTTCCGCCTTGGGATCCTCCAACCACACGGGACCAATGTTGATTTCACCAGTTTCCTCATCTCCCCTCCCTTGACCTTACAATCCTCCAACTCGGCACTGCCCTCTTGATCAGTCCTACCTGTTACGAAGTTGAAGACGTGTACTGTACCTTTAAGAGAGAGTGAAGGCTGTTTTGGCAGTGAGAGTTTGCAGGCAACTGTCATGTGTCTGACTAGTAGTCTCAGAGTATACTGAAAAATTGAACATATGTAACATATGGCTGTAAAATAGATACATGTCGTTTTGACCACCATTTGAATTTAACCAATCAGGTTAAATTATGCCCCAGGATATAAAACCCAATTGAGTTTGAATTTTACTGTTTTGACGACATTGAATCAATAAGATGATCTGATGTTTAGGGTATGAGTAAGCTGGCATTTTGAGAGTTAGCCAGAGAGAGAGTGACAACCTGCCATCTAAAGGTAGAAACTGTCATCCAAAACACTCTCTATCAAAGGTACCTTTTTCACCTAAAACATCTCTGCAGCAAAAGAGTAAAGATGACCCAGGAAGACCTACAGCCAGAGGAAGACAGATGCCAATGACAACAGTCGCTGGGTGGTTTTGAAAATTAAGTTGATGTAATTTTAATAGGGACTTTTATTGGATCAGTATATTGTTATAGAGTTGGAGGTAGATAACAGACCTTTAAGAGAAAGGAGGCTTGGAGTTGTAAATAGTTGTTGTTTCATGTTCACTTTTAGAGTTAAAGAAAAAAAATTGATATTTTTCTTTAAATAGTGGAATTTGGGAGTTCTCTGTCACCCATACTTTAACAGATTATGATACGAGGTGAGTTTTTCTGGATGTTTGGTTTAATTAGCAGAGGGATCCACTGCCATGTCGTAACAGTTTGGGGGCTTGTCCAGGATTCAGAATAATACCGACTTGATTTAAAGTGCTGTATACCTAAGCTATCCATGACTTCCTTAAACAGCCTAGCTCTCTGGGTAGGCCATATCAGGTGAAGAAAGCTATTTATTCCTCTACCACGCTTTTACCTTGATACTTCATAACAGAATCACCTCCAGACATTTGGTAGACGCATCAATTATAGTTAAGAAGTACTGATTCCCACTTTTAGTTTTCGGGAGGGGACCTACACAATCAATTATAACCCATGTGAAAGGTCCTTCGAATGCGGGAATTGGCAACAAGGGTGCTGGTTTTATTACTGTCTGTGGCTTACCTACCATTTGGCATGTATAACATATACAGCACAAGTTTACCACATCCTTGTGCATTCCAGGCCAATAAAAATGTTTTTGTACCTTAGCCTGAGTCTTCCACACACATAGGTGACCTCCTACAAGTAGTTCATGTGTTACCCATAACACTCACTGTCTGTATGCTACCGGCAACACAATCTGGTGCAATTCTGCCCATTTCTCCTCTGCACTAACCTGCTGTGGTCTCCATTTCCGTCTTAGGATTCTATCTTTAAGATAATAACCCTTAGGAATATTCTCTGACATCTTTTCTGAATATCCATCAACATATATATATATCTTTTATTGTCTCGTCTTTCTGTTGTAAATCCATTGGCCTTTCAGGACTAAACACTTCCCTCTGTTCAGGTTTTTCCTGCACCATTACATCAAACAAGTGTCTGCTAACCGAACCTCAACTCCTTCATCATTCTCTTTAGGTTTTGCTTCGTGGTGTGATTTATGATAATGGGATCTTGTTTCTACACAGTCTTGGAAAATACCAGGTATTCTTCTTGTAACTACTCCATTCCCTGGGCTTCTCCACAACAAGGGTGTCACTCCCACCTTGGATCCTGCTAAATCATTCCCAAGAACAAACTGAATTCCTGGAACTGACACCTTGTCAATATTCCCCACTGTAACCTCCCCAGTCTTAAGTTAGCACTCCAACCTGATCTTATATAGGGGAATGCTAAATTTCTATCCATTTATCCCACAAATTACCACACTTTCGGGTAACAGATCAGAAAGAGTGCATAGTCACTCATCTCTTACTATCAGCAACTGGTTAGATCCTGTATCTCTCAAAATTATAACTTCTTTCCCTTCTCCCCCTGTTCTTTGAGTAAATTTTACCCACAGAAACGAATTCCTTACAGAGACCAGGCACTAACTCCATACCTAGCCCCTGCCTAGGCTGCAGCTCCTCAGCTCTTTTTGGGGTCTCCTTAACTACCTTCACTAATGTCACTGCCTGAGTTTCTTTTATCACATCATTTCCCACAATGCCTTTCTTTAACAACCAGCACTGTGTCTTTATATGTCCCAGGTAAAAACAATGACTGCAGATGCTGGAAACCAGAGTCTAGATTAGAGTGGTGCTGGAAAAGCACAGCAGGTCAGGCAGCATCCGAGGAGCAGGAAAAAAATCAACGTTTTGGGCAAAAGCCCTTTATATGTCCCACTTTACCACAGTGGAAACACCTGAGGCCTTTCACCTTGTTTCCACCCTATTGGGCTTCTTTTTTAACATGTGGTAAACTATTGCCAGTGTTCTCTACTCTTTTACCCACAAGTCCTCTGACCACTCCATTTACCTAGCCAATTTTTCAAATGAAATAAATAAGGCTTTGACATCTTTCTTATCAAAATGTGGCAGTGTTTTAACATATTTGTATATATCATTATCTTCTCTCTTCATTTCCATCTCCATCATGTTAACTTGACTTTCCTGACTCAGTTGCAACATTTTTTTTTTCTCTCTCCTTTACCTTCTAACTCCACTTTCCTCAATTGTAATTTAAGTTTTTCTAACTCGACTGCATTTGTCTCTTTCTCTGAACACTTAAGTGTTTGACTAACTCCCTTACAATTTCAGCTTTACATTTGTCCTTAGTTAAACCCAAATCTAACCTCTTTGCTAATTCTAAAAGTATGGCCATTTTATGTCCTTCTAAACTTCCTTGGCAAATTTGGGAATCATCTTCAAACTGCAAAATCTCTTCAGCAATCTTAAGAGCCATTTCTCTCACTTTTAATTTAACCAACCACAAGTGACTGAAATTAAACAAATTGTTTCACCTGTGTTTTATTTAAAGATCTCGGACACTAATTGGCAAATGTTAAAATCTGTTGGGATCTTTTGTATCCCAAATCTGTCCAAATCTCAGTCTGGATCTGTCTAAACCTGTCCCTGTCCATCTTCCTTCCCACCTATTAGCTCCACCCTCCTCTCTGACCTATCAACTTCACCCCCATCTGCATCCACCTATCGCATTCCCAGCTACCTTCCTCCTAGCCTCACCCCTCCCATTTATCTCACAGCCCCCTTGCCACACCCTCCTTTCCCCCCCACACATTCCTGATGAAGGGCTTATGCTTGAAACATTAACTATCCTGCTCCTTGGATGCTGCTTGACTGGCTGTGCTTTTCGATGTCACACATTTTGACTTTGATTTCAGCATCTGCAGTTTTCACTTTCTCCATGTAAATATGTGTGCATGTCTGTGTGTACATGAGCTTGTATGTGCATGTCCTATATGTGCATGATTGTGTATGTAAGAGTCTGTATGTGAATATCAAAGTTTGTATGTGTTTATGTATGTAAGTGCATACTTGTATGTATGTATTCAAAGTTTGGGTGAAGATTTGTAGCTCGGGTGCTCATTGTTGTGGTTCTGTTCGCCGAGCTGGAAATTTTTGTTGCCAACGTTTCGTCCCTAGTCTAGGTGACATCTTCAGTGCTTGGGACCTCCTGTGAAGCGCTTCTGTGGTGTTTCCTCCGGCATTTATAGTGGCCTGTCCCTGCCGCTTCCGGTTGTCAGTTTCAGCTGTCCGCTGTAGTGGCCGGTATATTGGGTCCAGGTCGATGTGTTTGTTGATGGAGATTGTGGATGGCACTCTATAAATGCCGGAGGAAACACCACAGAAGCACTTCACAGGAGGCTCCCAAGCACTGAGAATGTCACCTAGACAGGGGACGAAACGTTTGCAACAAAAACATCCAGCTCGGCGAACAGAACCACAGCAACAGCAGAATAAAGAGCAGCCTTCAATGAGAGAGAATGCGAGAAATCACAAACACATCATAAACATTGACATGGCCGAACTGGGCTTGTTTCTGAGTTCTATATTCTGCTTTTCTATGTCAAAATGTACGAGGTGGTACAATGGAAATTTCACTGGATTTGTCATGCAGAATCCAAAGCATGTGGCCTTTCATAGTTCAGCACTTTGGTCTGTGTGTGTGGCTTTCCTGTCTGTATGTATGTATGTATGTGTGTATGTGTATGAATTTGTATGTATGTTTGTGCATGTTTGTGTTTATTGTCTATATGTTTACTCCAGTCTGGGTCTGTACTGCCTCAGTGTCAGCTCTTGAATGTATTCTGCATGCAGTAAGTACATATTTTACAATGCTCCATTTTACATTCAATGATTTAGTGAGGTCTGTGTTCTCATTTAGTTTTGCAAGTTTTGATTTAAAGGTGTTTAGTATTGTTCTGAGGTGAGGTATTGGACCGATGGTCACAATTTTGGAATGGTGCCTGACTCCCCTGATCCTCAATCTCACTCTCCCCATAACGTCCTACTCCCAAACATCCCTGCTCACTGCTTCCCACTCCCTAATCTTTGGTATGATGTGGAGGAACTGAAGAGGACAAAGTTAAAATCACACAATCTTTGATAAGGGCAGCTTGAGGCAGCTTCAACTTCAAGCTTGTCTTCCTGTCTCTGGTCACTCATCTGCAGAACCCTCGGTTCACAAGTGGCTTAAGAAAAATTAAACTAATTCACCTAGCCTGTTCATCATAGGCAATTTAGCATAGCTATTTCACCAAACCTGCTCATCTTTGACTGTGGGAGGACACCAGAGCACCTGGAGGAAACCCACAGACACAGGAGAATGTACAAACTCCATGCAGTCACTAAAAGCTGGCATTGAACCTGGCTTCCTGGCACTGTGAGACAGCTGCACTAACCACTGAGCTACTGTGCCACACCTGATAAATTCTGCCCTGCTCCATTTGAGACATCCTCTTCCTCCAGCACTGATAGATGGTCTTTAACTAAGAATGCCATTCTCCTCCCTTTCTTCTTTCCCTGCCTGTTATTCATGAGAAGTTAAAATGCTTTTAGACAAAATCCAGGCATGCACTTTCTAATTAGTATTTTACGTGAACTTCCATACAGCATAAAATCCACCAACCTGACTCTTCTTTCGATAGATTTGAATAAATACTTTTCTAACCAACTCATTCAGAGAGGTTGTTACAGATGGGAAAGCAGCAGCCTAGTGGTATTATCACTAGATTTATTAATCTAGAGACCAAGATAATGTTCTGGGGACCTGGATTCAAATCCCACCATGGTGGAATTCAAAATCAGTAAAAATCTGGAATTAAGAGTCTAATGGTGACTGTGAATTGATTGTTGGGGGAAAACCCCATCTGGCTCACTAATGTCCATCCTGGTCTATACGTGACTCCAGACCTACAGCAATGTGGTTGGCCCTTCACTCCCCTCTAGTGCTGGCACTAATCAGTCCTGTGAATGAATTAAAAAAAAAAACACCTGTGGCTCAGGTGGGATTTGAATCCAGATAGCCTGGTTCAGAGTTAGAGGCACTACCACTATGTGACAAGAGCCCTTACCTGTGTAGATATTTAGCAATGTGTAGCAAAATGTTAATGTTGTGCATGAATCACAGAAGGTTGGTCTGCAGGTACAACAGGTAATTAGAAAGGCAAATGGAATTTTGTCCTCCATCGCTGAAGAGATTGAGTTTAAAAGCAGGGAGATTATGTTGCAGCTGTACAGGGTGCTGGTGAGGCCACACCTGGTGCAGTTTTGGTCTCCTTACTTGAGAAAGGATGTACTGAATTGGGAGTTGAGAGGGTCGGTTTATGAGGAGAGACTGAGTAGATTAGGGGCATTTTAATTGGAATTCAGAAGATTGAGGAGAAATCGTATAGAAACATATAAAATTATGAAGGGAATCAATAAGATAGAAGTAGAGAGGATGTTTTCATTGGTGGGTGAAACTAGGATAAGAGGGCATAGCCTCAAGATTAGGGGGAGCAGATTTCAGACTGAATTGAGAAGGAACTTCTTCACCCAGAGGGTTGTTAATCTATGGAATTCCTTGCCCAGGGAAATAGTTGATGCTATTTCAGTAAACATTTTAAAAACTAGGTGGCTACTTTTTTGAACAATAAATGAATTAAGAGCTATGGTGAGAGGGTGAGCAAGTGGATCTGAGTCCATGAAAAGATCAACCATGATCTTCTTGGGTGGCGGAGCAGGTCGAAGGGCCCGATGGCCTACTCCTGCTCCTAGTTCTTATGTTATTTTTCTATGAGTAAGGTGCTACCAAAGCTACCTACACTGTTTCATGGGTTGAATTTTTAAAAACCAATTTGCTTAAAGTTATTTCACTTAGATAGTTGAATTGTTCTGGAATGCAAGTACAGTTTTAAGTGAGGACAGACTACATTCACTGTGCAGTAGCTTATACTTAACATCGGAAAGCCGTATGGGAGAGATGGTATCGCTCTCTGATCACAAGTAGGGCCATCAACGACTGACTTTAAACATAGTTAACTTTGCAGCTGTACTGCTGGCATATTATACATTTATACATTGCAGGGTAGAGCATTTAAAGTGTGTGTGTGTATGTGCATGCCTGTGTAAGTGTGTGTGTGTGTGTGCTGGCTACTTATTTTTGTCTTTTGCGAGAGCAGAGCTTGGTTAAGGGCAAACTGACGAGAACACTGCTTCCAATGACCAGAACCCCCTCTATCAGTCATTGGGATGGTTAGTCAGGTGCAGGAAGGGCTTTTTGGGAGTTAGGAGACAGGGTATCAGTGGATGTGCATCAGACACAAGATTTCATTTGGCAAGTCGCAGAATTCAGGGCCTGAGCTCATACTCCACCTCGATAGACTGAGTAGAGTGGGACCTGAATCTTCTGACTCAGAACGTATCCACCACTGGAGATCAATTAAATAGAAGTAAAATATCCAAGGTGGAAACAGACACTTACAAAGGTAAATAGACAATGCTTAGAAAGGTATTTGGATTGGAACCGAGGGAGTCTTACTCTGCAAGAGATTCAGCCAGTGATAGAAGCTCATCATCCTTGCACTTTAGTTTTTCCACTTTGCATTCGATGTCCTTTCTCACGGTCAGCAAATCTTCATTGAGAGTCTGAGGATAAGAGGAAAATAGAGGGATTCATCTCAAAGGCTAGCTCCCAACCCACTGTCGATTCATTTTAATACATAACAGGAACCCCTTCCTGTGAAGGTGCTGACCTTTGCTGCAATGTAGACTCCATGGGACCTGGTGATCCACCATGATGTCAATCAAATACTCATTCCTCATCGGTGAGGTGAGGCAGCAAGGATCATCCAGATATTCAACTGAAAAGGCACGAGTGTCTTTTCTCTGTTTATGGGATGTGGGTGTAACCAATAGGCTAACAATTGCTGTCTTTCCCTACTTGCCCCCGGAGAAGGCATTTTTGACCTGTTTCCCTCAACTGCATTTGTCCTTGGGTGTAAGGACATCCAAAATGCTGTTAGGAAGAAATTGCAGAATTTTGACTCGGGGGGGGGGAAAATGAAGTTCCATATCAGGATAATGAATGGATTGAAGAGGAGCACAAATGTGTGGTATTCCCTTGTACCTGTTGCTCTATCCTTCTAGATGGAAGTGGTCATGGCTTTGGTTGGTTTGATCAAAGGGGCCTTAGTGAGCTAGACCATAAGGCATAGCCACAGAAGTAGGCCATTCAGCTGATCAAATCTTCTGCACCACTAAATGTGATCATGGCTGATCTCATAATTCTCAAAATTAAACAAAGAACTGTGAATACTGGAGATGTGAACAAAAATCGAAACTGTTTCTCCAGCAATCATCTTCGATTCCATTTTCCTGCCTTTTCCCTGTAAGCATTACTTGTTGAAATTCTGTCTCTCTCAACCTTGAGGATACCTCACAACACAGCCTTGACAGTCCTCTGCAGTAAAGAATTCCATAGATTTACACAAAAACAGAAATTGCAGGTGGAATTCAGCAGATCTAGCAGCATGTAGGATAGCAAACCAACAGTCACCCAGTCTGAAACCCTGTAATTGTAAATATAAATATTGAACTTGTAGCACTTCACAAGTATCCAGTATCATAATTTATCTTGCTATAGTATGACTGCTACTAGCTAGAAAGTATGACTATAACAAAATCGAACTGAAATTACTACTGACTCCATATTCTCCTGGTGTTGCTAGCAAGGGCAATACCCGTTGCCAATCCCTAATTACCCGTAAAGGTTGGAGGGAGCTGTCTTCCTGAGTTCAGTTCATCTTGTGTAGATATGTTATATCTACAGCCATGTTTGAAAGGATGTTCCAGGATTTTGACTCAGTTACAGCAAAATAGTTCTGTGTCATGAGGTTAAGTGGCTTGAAAAGGAACTTAAAGGTAATGGTGTTCCCATGCACCTGCTGATAGTGTTGGATGGTATTGAGCTTTGAGTGCTGTTGGGAGCTGAACTCCTCTACATGAGTGGAATGTATACCATCACACAACCGACTTCTGCCTGGTGGACAGGCCTTGAGGAGTTGGGTGGTGGGTTATTTGCAGCCTCGGAACTGCTCTTGTAGTTTTTAATTTATGTGGCTGATCCAGTTAAGTCCCTCATCAACAATAATCCAAAGTTGTTGATACTAGGTGATGAAACACCAGAAATGCTATTAACACCTGAAAATGATTAGATTCTCTGGAGATGGTTATTGTGGTACTTGCAGTCTGAATTTGTTTGCTGCTTATCAGCTCACAGCCAAATGTTGTCCATATTGCACAACATATTAAAATGGATTGCTTTTGTCTGAGTTTTGAATGTTACTCAATGCTAACTGTCAATGAATATGCCACTTCTAAACTTATGATGGGTCAGGCAGGTTAGGACAGTGGGTAAAGAAGTGGCAGATAGAATACAGTGTGGGAAAGTGAGAGGTTATGCACTTTGGTAGGAATAATAGAGGCATAGACCCGTTTCTAAATTGGGAGAAAATTCATAAATCTAAAGTACGAAGGGACTTGGGAGTTCTCGTCCATGATTCTGTTAAGGTAAACTTGTAGATTGTGTTTGCCTTCCTAACTACTGATTCAATGTTAAGGAGAAACTTCTTCAGCCAGAGAGTGGTGAATCTATGGAATTCCTTGCCACAGAAGGCTGTAGAGGCCAGGTCATTGAGTATATTTAAAACAGATACGTAGGTTCTTGATTGTCAAGAGGATCGAAGTTTATGGGGAGAAAGTTGGAGAATGGGGTTGAAAAACTTATGAGCCTAATTTCTGCTCCTATGTCTTATGGTCTAAGAAAGCAGAGTCAATGTTTCAAGTCCAGTGACTCGTCACCAGAACTGGAATTTAAACCTGAACTCTCCTTTCTTCACACTGATGCTGCTGGAGTTTCTCCAGCGTCCACAGATTTTTTAACTATCCACAGATTCACCTTCCTCTGAGAGAAGAAATTCATCTTCATTTCTGTCATAAATGGATGACTCTCTACTCTGACACTGTGCCCTCTGATCCTAGAATCTCAAATAATGGGAAACAATCTCTCTGTACCAGTCAGACCACAATTGGAATACTGTGAACAGTTCAGTCTATGGTTAGGATTCGACGCTTTCACTGCAGCGGCCCGGGTTCAATTCCAGGTCAGCGAGCGGGTCCTTTCTTAACTGGGTGGCACGGTGGCTCAGTGGTTAGCACTGCTGCCTCACAGCACCAGGGACCCGGGTTCAATTCCTGCCTTGGGCAACTGTGTGTGTGGAGTTTGCACATTCTCCCCGAGTCTGCGTGGGTTTCCTCCGGGTGCTCCGGTTTCCTCCCACATTCCAAAGATGTGCAGGTTAGGTGAATTGACCATGCTTAAATTGCCCATAGTGTTAGGTGCATTAGTCAGAGGTAAATGTAGGGGAATGGGTCTGGTGGGTTGCTCTTCGGAGGGTCGGTGTGGACTTGTTGGGCCGAAGGGACTGTTTCCACACTATAGGGAATCTAATCAACTGTGTCAAAACCCCTAAGAAGCTTAATTAGTTCAATAAGGTCTCTCATTCTTCTAAACTCTAATGCATACACACCCTAACCTATTCAACCTCTTTTCATAGTTTGCTAGGCTAATAGCACATATCTCTAGACTACCTCCTGGCAATACATCTTTTCTTAGATAAGGTGCTCTGAACTGTTCACAGTACTCCAGTTGTGGTCTGACTAGCGTCTTGGACAGTTTTAGGAAGATCGCCTTATTTTTATACTCAATTCCCTATGAAATAAGGAATTCATTCCATTTCCCTCCCCTTTTACCCATTGAACCTGAATGCTAGCTATTTGAGATTCATGCCCGAGGACTCCCAAACCCCTCTGTGCTGCAGCTTTCTGCAGCCTTTCCCTGTTTAAATAATATTCATCTCTTTCCCATTCTTCACATAATCTGCCAGTCAGGTAACCTGTCAATATCCTTCTGCAGACTCTTTGAGTCATCCTCATCACTTGTCTACCCATCTATTCATGTGTCATCTGCAAACTTGTGATAGTACATTTACGTCTGCCATCCAAATCATTAATATATATTGTAAATAGTTGTGGTCCTGAGCATTGATCTCTGTGGCACTCGACTAGTTAAAGGTTGCCCCTTTTATCCCAACTCGCCGTCTTTTATTAGTCAGCCAATTCTCTATCAATGCTATTACTTCTAATACCATGGGCTCTTATCCTATTAAGAAGCCTACTATGCAGTCCCTTTGGAAATTCAAATACATCAATCACTGGTTCCCCTTTATCTATCCTACTTGTTATCACCTCAAAGAATTGTAATAAGTTTGTCGGGCATGATTTCCCCTTCATGAAGCCATGCTGACTCTGCTTGATCATGTTATAAAGTTAAAAATCACAACACCGGGTTATAGTCCAACAGGTTTATTTGGAAGCACTAGCTTTTGGAGCGCTGCTCCATTGGGTGGTTGTGCACAATCACCTGATGAAGGAGCAGCACTCCGAAAGCTAACCACTTGTCGTTTTCCAGTCCTCTAGGACTTGTCTACAATCTAAGGATTCTTGGAAGATTATTATCAATGCATCCACTAACTTGGTCGCTACTTTCTTTAATATCCTAGAATGCATCTCATCAGGACATTAGTCGCTTTAGTTTCCTGAACAGTAATGAGAGTTATTGTATTAATTTCCTCTCCTCCTCTTTCCCTTTGATTATTTTGTATTTGCAGATTGTTATTAGTGGTTTCTACTGTGAAGATGAATGCAAACTGTTTATTCAATTTCTTTGCCATTTCCTGACTTTCCAGTAATATTTTCCAAGCCCCATTCCTGAAGCAATTTTAAAATATACAATATATTTAAATATATTAAAAGTTTATCACAGTGCATTTTTTAGAGAGCACACATAATGCTGCCACTGTACATTGGTAATGAGGGAAGTGACTGCTGAAGGTGCCCATCAAGTAGGCTGCTTTGTCCTGAATGCTGTTAAACTTCTCAAGTGTTAATGGAGCTGCAGCCATCCAGACAAGTGGAGCATGAGGAAGGGGAAGAGTTACCTGGATGCTGTGTTTCAGGAGGAAGTCACATCTCTTTGAATTTGGTCAGTGAACAAAGACAGGAAGATCCTCAACCAAAGGATACCCCAGAATTGTGGTTGACAGGGCCCTCAGTTGGCTCTAACCCAGCTCCCACACTTCAGCCCTCAACCCCTCTCTCTCCTCCTACAACAATGAAAGGGTCCCTCTCATCCTCACCTACCATCCCCCAGCATCCATATCCAGAGGATCATTAGCTGCCATTTCCGCTACCACCAGACACATATTTCCTTCCCCTTCCTTGTCAGCCTTCCACAGGGACCGTTTCCCCTGCAACAATGTGTCCACTCTTATTCACTCCTCCACCCCCCCCCAGTTTCCCTCCTCCCTCCTCTGTATCCAAGGTTCTAAACACACCTTCCAGGTGAGACAGTGCTTTACTTGCACTTGATCTAGTCTACTGCATTCTCTGCTCACAATGTGGCCTCCTCTATACCGGGGAAACATGGACTGGGTGACCGCTTTACAGAACATCTACATTCTGTCTGCAAAAAGACCCTGAGCTTCCAGTTGCCAGCCACTTCAACACCCCACCCTGTTCCCTGGCCAACATCTCTGTCTCAGGCTTGCTGCAGTGTTCCTGTGAAGGACTGGTTGAACAACATCTCATTTTTCACTTGAGACCCCTGCAGCGTTCTGGACTCAATATTGAGTTTAATATTTTTAGGGCTTGAGACCCCTTCTCCCATGTCCTTACCCCAACCCTCACACACCAGGCCTTCTTATCACATGGTCTGCTATTACACACCACTCGTTGCAGCCATTCATTCTCCCAGGGTGACCATTATCCACTCCTTTGTCTGTCTAACTGCTCTTCTCTCTCTCTTTGGGCTCTATCTCCACCTACCATTTATTCCTTGCCCCATCCCCCGACCCTATCCTCTGCATAAAAAAACAACTTTTTTCCCAGCTACCATCATTTCTGAAGAGGGGTCACTGGACCCAAAACGTTAACTGTGATTTCTCTCCACAGATCCTGCCAGACGTACTGAGCTTTTCCAGCGATTTCTGTTTTGCTTCTGATTTCCAGCCATTTTTTTCGCTTTTTTATGCAGATGAATTCAGGAGCCTCAGCCCTTGGGGGGCATGTCTAACAGGTTTGAGATTCTTGCTCTCTGTGTGGATGAGAGTGTTGGGGGAATGAGAAATATAGTGGTAAACAGGGATAATATAGTCAGGGGAATAGATACTGTTCTCTGTGGCCAGGATTGAGAGTCTCGAAGGCTGCGTTGCCTGCCTGCTGCCCTGGTTCAGGATATCTCATCTGGGCTTCAGAGAACTTGGAGTGGGAGGAGAAAGATCCAATTATCGTGGTTCATGTAGGTGACAATGATAGGTAGAAAGGGGAAAGAGTTTCTGTTGAGGGAATATGGGCAGCTAGGTGCTAAATTAAAATACAGAAGTAACAAATTAATAGTCTCTGGATTAATACCTGAGCCATGAGCTAATTGACACAGAATCAACAAAATTGAAGACGTAAACACAAGGTTCAAAGATTGGTGCGGGAGGAATTCATTAGGTATCGGTTCCAGTACCGGGTAAGGAAGAGCTGTTCTATCGAGATGGGCACCACATGAATCATACTGGGACCAGAGTGCTGGTGAATCATATAATTAGGTTTGTGGATAGGGCTTTAAACTAAACAGGGCGGAGTAGGTTCTGTTGCATAGAAAAATATAAAACCAAGGTAAAGGAGAAGATAAGATTGCAGTTAAGTGATTTGGCTGATTGTTACAAAAAAAAAGGAAGGAACAAAATGTGTATTGTACCAAGAAACCATAAATGTGTCATGAAATTTGGTAATAGAACAAATATGAAGGCTTTGTATCTTAATGTATGAAGCATTCAGAATAAAGTCAATGAATAGATGACGCAAATCGTGGTAAATGAAAATGATCTCATAGTCATTACGGAAACATGGTTACAATGAATCAAAACTGCAAACTTAACATTCAGAGATATTTGGAAAGACAGGAGGGACAGGGGTTTAGCATTGTTGATAAATGAAATGAAGACAGTTTGAGAGAGATGATCCAGGCTCAGATGATGTGGCGTTCTTCTGGGAACAGGTTAAAAAGCAGACAGTAGGGGTAGTATACAGACCTCCAAACAGTAGCCACTCAGTGGAAAAGGCTATAAATCAACAAATAATAGGAGCATTTAAAAAAAATAGAGCAATAATTATTGGTATTTTAATCTTCATGTTGATAAGGTGAAGCAAATTGGAAAGGGCAGCTATAAAAATGGATTCATAAAGTGTAATTGAGATAGTTTCCTAGAGCAATATGCCATAGAGCCAACCAGAGAACAGGATATCTTGGATGTGGTAATGGGCAATGAGGCAGGTTTAATAAACGACTGCCAAGTAAAAGATCCTTTCGGAAACAATGATCATAACATGATAGAATTTAATGCACAAACCAGAAATTGCTGGAAAAATTCAGCAGGTCTGTCAGCATCTGTGGAAAGAAAGCATGGGGGTTAATGTTTCTGGTCCAGTGATCCTTCTTCAGAGAGGTTCTGAAGAAAATTTTCTGCTGATCCTTTCTAACAATTTCTGTTTGTGTTTCTGATTTACAGCATCTGCAGTTCTTGGTCTTATTGATAGAATTTAATATTCAGTTCAAAAGTGAGAAACTTGAGTCGGAACCAACTTGAATAAGGAGAATTAGAATAGCTTCAGAATAGAGTGAGACAAACTGAACAACGTAGATAGTTTAGCAGGAAAGACAGTAAGCAAGCAGTGACAGAGTTTTAAGAAGATAATTCCTGACTCTTGTCAAAACACCCCAGTCAGGAGGAAAGATTCTAAGAATGGGAGAAGCTGAAAATGTGTTGCTGGAAAAGCACAACAGGTCAGGCAGCATCCAAGAAGCAGGAGAATTGACGTTTCGGGCATGAGCCCTTCTTCAGGACCTTTACAGCACCTTTTAGTCTAACTCGTCCATGCTGACCAGATATCCAAAATAAATCTAGTCCCATTTTCCAGCATTTGGCCCATATCCTTTTAAACCCTTCCTATTCATATACCCATCAAAATGCCTCTTAAATGTTGTAATTGTACCAACCTCTACCTCTTCCTCTGGCAGCTCATTCCATACATGTACCACCCTCTGCATGACTATTTCCATGGTCCTAACAGCCTCCCCTTCACTATGGACGTCAAATCTCTTTATACTTCAGTCACCCACTGGGAGCAACTCAGAACGTATCGATCCTTCGACACTTACAGCCCAGAAGGAGACCATTTGGCCCATCCTGTCTGTGCTGGTCAACAAAGATCTGCCTACTCTAATCTCATCTTCCAGGTCTTGGCCCATAGCCTTGGAGGCTATGGCAATGCAAAAAAAAAGATAAATATGGTTGCAAGAGTTTCTGACTCAATCACTCTTTCAGGCAATGATTTTCAAGCTCCCACTCCTCTTTAAGTAAAAAATATCTCTGCAACTCTCCTGTTACGAGCATGGAGTTGTGACAGGTAGGCAAAAGTGAGGACTGCAAATTAGATTAGATTCCCTTCAGCCCAGCAAGTCCACACTGACCCTCCGAAGAGAAACCCACCCCCCTATATTTACCCCTGACTAATCCACCTAACACCACAGGCAATTTAGCGTGGCCAATTCACCTGACCTACACATCTTTGGACTGTGGGAGGAAACCAACGCACTCAGAGGAAACCCACGCAGACACGGGGAGAATGTGCAAACTCCACACAGACAGTTACCCGAGGTGGGAATTGAACCCGGGTCTCTGGCACTGTGAGGCAGCAGTGCTTACCACTGAGCCACTGTACCACCCCCAGAGTCTAGATTAGAGTTGTGCTGGAAAAACACAGCAGATCAGGCAGCATCCGAGGAGCACAAAAATTAATTTTTCCGGCAAAAGCTCTTCATCAGGAATCTCCTCCTCCTACCGCCACCTTGACCATGACCTCCCCACCCACCCCCCATCACCAAACCATGATCTTCCAGACCATATAGAACCTCATCACCTCAGGAGATCTCCCACTCACAGCTTCCAACCTCATAGTCCGGGAACCCCGCACTGCCCGGTTCTACCTCCTTCCCAAGATCCACAAGCCTGACCACTCTGGTCGACCCATTGTCTCAGCATGCTCCTGTCCCACCGAATTCATCTCCACCTATCTCGATACTGTCCAATCCCCCCTAGTCCAGGAACCCCCACATACGTTCAAGACCCCACCCACACCCTCCACCTCCTCCAAGACTTCCTTTTCTCCAGCCCCCAATGCCTCATCTACATCATGGACATCCAGTCCCTCTACACCTCCATCCGCCATGACCAGGGCCTCCAAGCCCTCCGTTTTTTCCTCCAGACGTCCCCAACAGTACCCTTCCACCGACACTCTCATTCGTTTGGCCGAACTGGTCCTCACCCTTAACAATTTCTCCTTTGAATCCTCCCACTTCCTCCAGACCAAACGGGTAGCCATGGGCACACGTATGGGCCCCAGCAATGCCTGTCTCTTTGTTGGCTACGTAGAACAGTTGATCTTCCATAATTACACCGGCACCACTCCCCACCACTTCCTCCGCTACATTGATGACTGCATTGGCGCCACCTCGTGCTCCCACGAGGAGGTTGAGCAATTCATCAACTTCACCAACACATTCCACCCTGACCTTAAATTTACCTGGACCATCTCTGACACCTCCCTCCTCTTCCTGGATCTCTCCATCTCCATTAATGATGACCGACTTGACACTGACATTTTTTATAAACCCACCAACTCCCACAGCCACTTGGATTACACCTCTTCCTATCCTATCTCCTGCACAAATGCCATCCCGTATTCCCAATTCCTCCGCCTCCGCCGTATCTGCTCCCAGGTGGACCAGTTCCACCATAGAACACACCAGATGGCCTCCTTCTTTATAGAGATCGCAATTTCCCTTCCCACGTGGTTAAAGATGCCCTCCAACACATCTCGTCCACATCCCACACCTCCGCCCTCAAACTCCACCCCTCCAACCCTAACAAGGACAGAACCCCCCGGTCCTCACCCTCCACCCTACCCACCTTGGCATAAACCGCACTTGTGACAGGTAGGTCATGCCTGACAAATCTCATTGAAGTTTTTGAAGGGGGTGATGAAAATATTGAACAGAGGATTGTCTATGGATGTATTGATATGGAATTCCAGAAGGTATTTGATAAAGTCTTAAAAAAGAGATTGTTAACTAAAGTAGATTTCCATGGAATTGAAACAAATTACTGACTTGGCTGGGAAATTGGTTGAGTGGCAGGTTATGGAAATTAGGGATAACTGATAGGTGGTCAAATTGACAGGAAGTGACCAGTCATTATCTTACATTGATCTGTATTAGGGCCTCAGTTATTCACATTACAGAGGAACCTTGATTATCTGAATGACACGGGCGGGGAGCGTTTATTCGGATAATTCAATGTCCGGATAATTAAACACTGGATAATATAGTTTAGTCAAGCATTGGGACCTTGTGATCTTGTTTGGATAATCTGAAATTCGGATAATCGACGTTCGGATAATTGAGGTTCCTCTTTATATATTCATTATTAATGACATAGAAAGCTATATATTTGAATTTTCTGATGATAAAAAAGTTAGGCAACATTGTAGACAATGTAGATGTTATCACAAAATTATGGAGGGATATTGATAGGCGAAGCGAATGGGCAAAACTGTTGCAGATGGAGTTCAATATCAGCAAGTGTGAGATTATCCATTTTGGACTGTAAAAGGATAGGTCAGGGTACTTTCTAGATGGTATGAAATTAAATATAGTAGATGTCTAAAGGGTTGCAGGAGCTCAGGTGCATAGACCTTTAAAATGTTACAAACAGGTGCAACAAATGACCAAGAAAGCTAATGAAATGCCTGCCTTTACATCTAAAGGACTGGGATCCAAGGATGCAGAAATTATGCTGCAGTTGCACAAAACCCTCGTCAGACTCCACCTGGAGCACTGTGAGCAGATCTGGGCACCACATCTTAGGAAGAATAGGTGGTCCCAGAAGGAGGACAATGTAGATTTACAAGAACTATATCTAGACTTCAGGGGTTAAGTTATGAGGAGAGATCACACAAATTAGGTCTGTTTTCTCTGAAATTTAAAAGGTTAAGGTGAGATCTGATCAAAGTCATCAAGATATTAGCAGCGTAGATAAAGATAAACTCTTTCCACTGGTTTGGGATTCTAGAACTAGTGGCCCAGTCTAAGAATTATAGCTAGACCATTCAGGAGCGATGTTAGGAAGCACTTCTGCACACAAAGGGTGGGAAGGGTTTGGAACTCTCTTCCGCAAATGGCTTTGGACATTAATTTTAAATCTGAGTTAGATAATTTTTTTGTGAAGCAAGGACATTAAGATAAATGCGATTTTTGAGAAGATTTGTAGCTCTGGTTGAGGTTCAGGTTGTAAGTTTGCTCGCTGAGCTGGTAAGTTTGTTTTCAGACACTTCATCGCCATATTAGTTAGGTAACATCATTAGTTAGCCTCTGGATAAAGCATTGGTGTTATGTCCCACTTTCTATTTGTGTGTCTTGGTTCTCTTAAGGTGAATGATATCATTTTTGGCTCTTTTTCTCAGAGGTTGGTAAATTTGTTGTGTGATTTTTAACTTTGTTCACCCCAATCCAACACCTGCACCTCTTCATCATGTTTTCTTTAGAGCAGAGAAGATTGAGGGGGTATATGATTGAGTTGTGTAAGACTGAGGGGTATGGACAGGGTGAATAGAGAGCAGCTGTTGCCTTTGGTTGGGGGGTCAATCACTAGACAGCATAGTTTTAGGTAAGGAGCTGCAGATTCAGAAAGGATTTGAGAAAAATCCTTTTCGCTCAGTGGGTAGCAGGAATCTGGAATGCACTGCTTGGGAAGATAGTGGAGGGCAGAAACCTTACAATCTTTAAAAAAACATTTCAAATATTATAACACTGAAGGATATGGGACAAGAGCAGGAAATTAGGATTGGCAGGCCTTTAGTTAAATTGGTGCAGACACAATGGGCTGAAAGGACAGTATGACTTTGACTCCATATGGGACTAATGGCAGGTGTATGGAGTTAAGCCACAGATCAACAACGATCTGACTGGTAGAACAGATGTGAGGGGCTGAATGGCCTACTCCTATTCCTACCTTAAATTTATGCCCCCTGCTTACTGCTCCTTCTACTATAAGAAGTGTCTTCCTCTCCACCCTATCTGTGCCACTCATCATCTTACACATTTCTCTCAGCTCCCCTTGACCTTCGCTGCTCCAATCAAAACAACTCCAGCCTTTCCAATTTTTCCTTGTAGCTCAGACTCTCCAGCCCAGGCAGCATCCTGCTAAATCCCCTCCGCATCTTCTCTCATACAATCACATCCACCCTATTATGTGGTGATCAGAAGAGTACACTTTACTCCTGTTCTGACTCAACCAGTGTTTTATACAATTCCAGCATAATCTCCCTGCTATTTAAGATAATAAAGGCAAGTATCCCTTATGCCTTCTTAATCACCTTCTCTACTTACCCTGCTACCCTTCAGGGATTTGGGAAATGCGTATCAAGGTCCCTTTCATCTTTTCATGTTCCTGTCGTTCACAGTGTAACCCCTTGACTTGTCAGCCCTCTCCAAGTGCATTACATTAGGATTTTCCAGTTTGAATTCCCTTTGCCACTGCTCCTTTACCCCCTACCATCACCCTCTGCTTCCTGCCTCTCAGCTAATTTTAGATCCAGTGAGCCACTTTGTCTTCGATCCCATGGGCACTTACTTGCTTGAGCAGTCTTCATGAGGGAGCTTATCAAAAAACATTTTAAAGTCCACATAAACCACATCAAATACATTTCCTTCAGGCCGCATCTGAGGAGCACAATCCTGCTCCTCAGATGCTGCCTGACCTGCTGTACTTTTCCAGCACCACACTCTCGACTCTGATCTCCAATATATGCAGTCCTCACTTTCTCCTAACCCATTTAGTGTAGGTAGATCCACAATGCTGTTCAGGATTTGGACTGAAGGAGTGGTGATATATTTTTCAAGTCAGGATAGTCAGTGGCTTGGAGGGGAACTTGCAAGTCTCAAAAATTGCTGTCTCAAAATCCTGGAATTCCCTCCCTAAGGGCATTATGGGACTACCGACTGCACATGGGCTGCAGTGATTCAAGAAAGCAGCTCACTCCCACCTTCTCAAGGGGCAACTAGGGACGGGGAATAAATGCTGGCCTAGCCAGTGATGTCCATATCCCAAGAATTAATTTACAAAAAATTTGTAACCCACTTCTGCGCTCTAAGGTATTCACATCTTTCCTATAATCTGTCAACCACAACTGTACATTACACTCCAGCTGAGGTCTAACAAGTTTCTTGTACAAGTTCAGCTTCACCTCCTTGCTCTTGCACTCTGTCCCCTGATTAACAAAGCTCAGGACATTATACATTTTACTCAATTCTCTCTCTATCTATCCTGCCACCTTCAATGATCTGAATACATCTACAGCCAGGTCTCTCTGCTCCTGCACCACTCTTCCCTTTTGAATTTTACCCCCTAATTTATTTTGTCATTCAATGTTCTTCTGACCAAAGTCCATAAGTTCACACTTCTCTGCATTAGACTTCATTTGTCACATATCCCCCAACTCCACCAACTTGAAACTGGAATTCTACATTGGCCTACTCACACATTACAATTCTTCCAAGATTTGAGTCATCTTCAAACTTTGAAATTGCCCCCCTGCACACCAAATTGACAACAAATTTGGCAAAGTAACAGGCAAAAGACTGTCACTGTTTGGCACCACTACTGAGAGACTGAGTTTGTACCTCTGTTTGCAAGTTACATTCCGCTGTTTTCTTGGCCATTTCCAGCTCAAACTCTGACCTCCCTTGTCGCATCGATTGCTGCAGTGAGCTCAGTTGTTCTCTCATCGTCTGTAATTCAGCTCGAAGTTCTTCATTTTCCTTTGCCAGGGATGCCAACTTTTCCTTGCTGTCCTGTGCACTCTCCAGCTGGTAGGCTCCATCCTCCTCCTGCTGCTTTGCCAACCTGACAGTCTTTCCCTCCAATTCAACCTTCTCAGCAGACAGTTGTACCAGCTGTGCATTGAACTGCTTCATCTTTCCTTGGTCTCTCTCCATCTTACCTTGAGATGGTTCATTACTCAGCTCAACTTTTGCATTATTGTCCTTCAGCTGCAGCAGGTCCTCCTTGAGAATGGAAACTGTCTTCCTCAGGCTCTCCTTCTGTTGCTCCAGTGCTTTCTTCTCAGCTTCAACGGCCTTGATTCTTCCCAGCATTTCTTGAATCTTGAGATTATGAGCGTTCTCCAGCTCTTCCATTTGCTTCTTAACCTTGGTGACTTCCTGACCAGACTGTTCAAGGGCAGAAAGTGCTGAGCTCAGCTCCCTCTGTGTAGATACTCTCCCCTTGCTGACCTCTTGCAAACTCTGTCTTAGTTCAGCACTTTCAGGTTGTATCATTTCTGTATATTTTCTTGCAGACATTGCCAACTTCTCCTTCATCTCCTCTTCGTGAGCCACGTGTTGGTCTTTCAACACTGTTTGGTTGTCTGTACTTGATTGTTCTGCCATTAATATATGGAGTTGGGCCACAGTTTCCTCCAGTTTCTGTGTGGCTTCTAACTTCTCAGCATTTGAAGCCTCTAATTTCTGAGTAATCTCCTTCAATTTGTCCTTCAAAACATTTAGTTCTTCCTTTCCCCTTGTGGCAACGTTCATGTTCTCCTCTTTCAGCACAGCCTGTTGGCCTTCCCAATTCAAGGCAGAAAGGACTTCCAAACTTGCAGTGTCTTCCTGTTTGAATTCATTCCTTTCCAGCTCTTGATTGACCAATTCATTTTGGTCTTGTCTCAGGTTTTCTCCAGGATTCCCATTGTCTGCTGCCAACATTAACTCCCTCCCATCAGGAGAGGGAAAAGCAGCACCACTCTGTTGAAGCACCTGTTTCTCAGGAGGTTGGAGTTTGCTGATCTCTGACCGAAGTGAGATGACAGACATTTTTAATTCTTTGACTTCCTGTTGGCTTGCCTTGTACTTCTCTTCAAGTGAATTGTTGAGAGACTCCAGGTCTTGTAGCTTGATCTGTAGCTCTTCCATCTCAATCAACTGACGCCCATTTTCCAAATTGATTTGACTCTGAGTTTGAACCAGAATTGTCTCTATATTTTTTAGTTCCTGCTTCACTGTTCTTCGCTTTTGGTCAGTATCTCCTTTCAATCCATCGTCTTCCTTTTGATGTTCGTCAAGTGTGAGCTTCAGCTTCTCCAACTCCTCCTCGTGGAACTGTTGGGCTGCTGCCATCTTTTCTACCTGCTCCTTTTTCAGTAACATATTCTCGTGATCTTTCTCAACCAGGGCTTGTTTCAGTTCATCAAGAATCGTATCCATTTCCTCAACCGTTTCATTCAGGAAGTTGTTACTGTCCTCCAACTGCTCCACCTTGTTTGATTGTTCCTCAATATTCTTCTGCAATTCCTTGAAGTTTGAGATCTCTTGCTGAAGTTTGGAGGACTCCTCCTCATGGCTCTTCTCTTTCTCTTTGAATAGAAAGTTCAGTTGCCTGATGACATGCTCTTTCTCGGTTAGATCTATGCTGAGTTTTTCTAAGAGAGATCGCTGTTCTGCTATAACTTTGAGTTCAGTCTCTCTCTTCTCATCTGTTGTTGAGGGGGATACAGCATCCTGAGACCTCTGAACATCAATTTGGCTGCTGCCTCTGCACAATTCTGATACAGCAAGCTCTTGCTTCAAGTTGCTCACCAGTCCTATGTTCTGTTCTTCACGATGAAGCACTTGCTCATCATGTTCAGATTGTAGTCGTTGACCTGGATCTGACCTGGAGTCATTAGTACACACTTCCAGAATTGGTTCTTGGTTTCCTTGGAGATCACCGAGACCCTTTGAGGCACTGTGTGTTGTTGATGCTCCTAGTGGTATTCCTGGTTCTTCAGATTTCATGAAACTCTGCGTCCTTCCATTGACCACTGGCTTCTCATGCTCAGGTTCCTCTTCTGACCAATAATTTAGCTTCTTGTACAGCCCCTGAATATGAAGCCAATTTCAACAATGTTGAACATCAGATCTTAAGCAGTAATCATGGAACATTCCTGTCCCCACCTCCATTAACATGGGAGGTGGAAAATGATCAACAAAATCAAGTGGATTCAACAGGAAGGTCACAGACAGCATTTTTACTTATAAAGCAAACATTTACCTGGAACTAAAACCATGCTGCGAGAGTCATAATGCAGTGTAGAGGGAGCTTTACTCTGTATCTAACCCCGTGCTGTCCCTGTCCTGGGAGTGTTTGATGAGGACAGTGTAGAGGGAGCTTTACTCTGTATCTAACCTTGTGCTGTCTAGGTCCTGCTCTGGTGAAGTGTTATCCTAGACTCGAAATGTTAGCTTGCTTTCCCTTCATGGATCTTGGCTGACCCGCTGTAAACTTCATCATTTTCTGTTTATGTCCCTGTGCTGGGAATGTTTGATGGGGACAATGTAGAGGTAGCTTTACTCTGTATCTGACCTTGTACTGTTCCTGACCCAGGATTGTTTGATAGGGACAATGTAGAGGCAGGTTTCCTTTATATCTAACCCTGTGCTGTCCCTGTCCTGGGAGTGATTGATGAGGACCATTTTTACCTCTGTGCTCTACCTGAAACTAAAGATCAGAAGTGGCAATGTTTGCTTTTCCCAGAATGTCAGAAACACAATAAAATTAATATATTGGACATTATTTTGAAGACACTAATTACCTTAAACAGGTTGTTGAATTGAACTCTTGTTGTCATTGTCTTCCTGGGAGTTTTATATTCACTGTAATCAGTGGAGAAGTGGGGGCATTGATTAATGATAATGATAATTGTGTATTAAATCTTACTTATACAAATAGCTACACATTTATTTGGCTGTTACTATAAAAATTAGCATTAATATTAAAAACATTAGTATCCACAAATGTTCATTCACTCTCCTCCACCTCCAACACTCAGTAGCAGCAGTGTGTTCTATCTACAAGATGCACTGCAGAAATTCACTAAGGTTCCTTAGACAGCACCTTCCAAACCCATGACCACTTCCATCTCAAAGGACAAGGGCAGCAGATACATGAGAACATCACAACCTGCAAGTTCCCCTCTGAGTCAGTCACCATTCCGACTTGGAAATATATCACCGTTCCTTCGGTGTCATTGGGTCAAAATCCTGGAGCTCCTGCTCTCACAGCATGAGGTTGTACCTACAGTGAGTGTGAGGTAGCAGAGAGAACAGTGTGGCATTTACTCTTGAATGGACCTTCTTGTGGCATTGCTGGCTGTTGCTCCATACCTTGAAGCAACACTGTCTGGGCTGGTAATCTCAACTGGGCTGCTAGGTGTGACGATGCCGTGGTTTTACGTGGGTTTGTTTTCTTCTTGTTTTTGTTTATTCATTAGTGGGACTTGAGCGTCGCTGGCTGGCCAGCATTGATAGCCCATCCGTGTATATCCCTGAGAAGGTGGGGGTGAGCTGCCTTCTTGACCCGCTGCAGTCCATGTGCTGTGGGTAGACCCACAATGCCCTTAGGGAGGGAATTCCAGGATTCTGACCCAGCGACACTGAAGGAACGGCGATATATTTCCAAGTCAGGATGGTGAGGGGCTGGGAGGGGAACTTGCAGGGGGTGGTGTTCCCATGTATCTGCTGCCCTTGTCCTTCTAGATGGAAGTGGGTTTGGAAGGTGCTGTCTGAGGATCTTTGGTGCCTAGTCTGTGAGACAGCTCTCCCAATTTTGGTAAGGAGGACTTCGCATGGTCGATAGGGCTGTTTGTGTTTTTCAGTTGTCTTTTCTGGTTCCAAGGTCGTGCCAGGTGATCCGACTGGTTTCATTGCTTTGTTGTGACTTTCTAGCGATTGATACAACTGAGTGCCTTGCTGGGCCATTTCAGAGGGCAGCTGAGAGTCAACCCCATTAGTGTGGGTCTGGAGTCACATGTAGACCAGGCAAGATAAGGATGGCAATTTCCTTCCCTAAAGGACATTAGTGAACCAGATGTGTTTTTCCAACAATTGAAAATGGTTTCATGGTCATCAGTCAACTCTTAATTCCAGAATTTTAAAAATTGAATTCATATTCCACCATCTGTCATAGCAGGATTTGAACCCAGGTCCCTAGAACATTATAATGAGTTTCTGGATCAATAGTCAAGCAATAATACCACTAGACCATTGCCTGACCATGTGGGGGCCTTGGGATTTCTTTTTAAAAGTTGGAACAATAGAAGCAGCCTGGACGGGTGTGGCCAACTCTCACAGACCAGGATTTCTAATTTTTTTGAAGTTTTTATGGTTAGCGTTAAGCAGTTGCTATTGTGGTCTTGAAGGAGGAGCTATCTTTCCCTCTGTGGGTTACATCTAGAAGCTGGGGTTTCTCTCTGTAGCTGGGTTACCTGTGGAAAAAAAATTGTTTTTTTTTAATTTGCCTTTTTGCCAAAGGATGTGGTTATGGGATGGTACTATATTGGAACAGTTAATTAGTAATAGTTACTGTATCTATTATAAGTTTTCCAAAGAGTTGGTATCCTAAATTCTCCTTTCTTGCATTGTATTTTAAAAATAGTGTTTAAATAAATAAATACATTGTATTTTGCTTAACATCGAGTAGTTTGGCCAATTGAATTGCAGCAAGAAGAAAGCATGTTAAATTTAAAATAAGAAAATGTTAGGGTCTGGGCTATCTTCTTAAAATATTTTGAGTGGGTCTAGCCTAGTCCGTAACACAAGGTCTAGCGTCCTCTTCAGCTCACCCTCCTCATCTACCTGGACCTCAAGATCCTTGATGGAGAACGATTGCACATTTTCCCTTTCTGGAACATCTTTGAAACAACTGTCCATCAATGAACAGGACAGCCTCAGAATGTCAGTTCTTGTCTGAGTGCAGGGCAGTATTTTAAAGATGCTGCAGATATCAGCCCTTCAGCAGGTATTCAGTGAGTGGGGATTTCTGGGAATGGCAGGTGGTTAGATGGGGCGAGAACTGGGAAAGACCCAGGCAACGGGAGCAGGATAGGGTGTTAAGAAGCAATGTTTACGGGAGGCAATAGCATAGTGATAATGTTAGTGGAATAGTAAGTGAAAATGCCAGGCTAATGTTCTGAGTTTGTTGATTCAAATCTCAGAATTTAATAAAATATGGATCATTAAAAACCCCATGGTGACTATGAAATCATAATTGATTATTGTAAAAAAAAAAAAATCTGTTTCATGAATGTCCCTTAGGGAAGGAAACTGTCATCCTTACCTGATCTGGCCTACATGTGACTCCAGACCCACAGCAATGCGGTTGCCTCTAAAATGCTCTCTGGGCAATTAGAGATGGGCAACAAATATTGGCCTGGTCAGTGTCACCCACCCCCCAAAAAACAAGGCGTGGTCCAATGTGACAAGAGATCTTGTTCGGCCTTGCAGACAGAGAAATTCTCCTTGAAACTTATTGTTATTATGAGAGTGACACTGAGCCAGCGCATCGCTCAGGGTGACACTGAGCCAGCGCATCGCTCAGGGTGACACTGAGCCAGCGCATCGCTCAGAGTGACACTGAGCCAGCGCATCGCTCAGAGTGACACTGAGCCAGCGCATCGCTCAGAGTCTTTCAGAAGTTGTGGTGCTTTCAGTTTTATCTATAGTGGATAACAGATACCTGGGAGTGAATTACAGACTGGAATCTAATCGAGAGGGTCGGGATGATTTTTAAGTATAGAATAACAGATATTTGGGAGTGAGTTGCTTCCAGACTTGAATCTGAGCAATGGGTGTGAGTGATTATACACAGAATAAAGGGAGTGAGTGAATTGCTTTGAAGGGTCTGCGGGATGAGAATATTCATAAAATAACCAACAGACAGACTGAGTGTTTTTTTGTGAACACTGTTGGTTTTGCTGCTCCTTTCACATGGCGGCAATTCCCCTTTTTGCTCATGACCGAATGAGGTCAGCACACTCTCCAAATGGTTTTGTTTCCATTTTACAAAACCACAGATTGTTTCCTTAAAACACAACCGAAAGGAGCCGAGCCCCAGTGAGCGTCAGTGTGTGGGACTGTTCCCCAGTGAGAGTCAGTGTGTGTGGGACTGTACCCCAGTGAGAGTCAGTGTGTGTGTGGGTGTGTCTCCCAGTGAGAGTCAGTGTGTGTGGGAGGGTGCCCCAGTGAGAGTCAGTGTGTGTGTGGGTGTGTGTCCCAGTGAGGGTCAGTGTGTGTGTGGGAGTGTACCCCAGTGAGAGTCAATGTGTGTGTGGGTGTGTGTCCCAGTGAGGGTCAGTGTGTGTGTGGGAGTGTACCCCAGTGAGGGTCCGAGTGTGTATGATTGTACCCCAGTGAGGGTCAGAGTGTGTATGATTATATCCCGGTGTGTGTCAGTCGTGTGGAACTGTACCCCAGTGCGAGTCAGTGTGTGCAGGACCAGTGCCTGTCTATGTGGGACTGTACCTCGGTTGCATGTCCATGGACAGGCATGTACCTGTAACTATTATAAGTCAGTTTGATCTGTCTCCTTACCGTTTGCCCAATGGCCAGGCTGAGTCCAAGTCAACACCCTCCAAATCCAGATCGAAGTTTATTCCATTCAAGGAGTATAACTTGTCCACGATGTCAGAGCGGAGCCTATCTGATAGGAATGGGCTCCGTGCGTAATACCATTCGCTGTAAAGGAGCAATCAATGCAGTGTGTGTCAATGGAATGATGTGATAGGTCAGGAAGTTTGTGGAAGACAATGCAACCAGCCAGTCAGAGGGCTCCTCACATTTTTTGAAAATCATTCATCTGAGATAACCTGTCGACAGATAATCTTCACCTGACAGTTACAGTGCACAGTGCCCAGAGCATATCCAGTCCAATGAAATCCCAGCTCACACTATAAACTGCTACAGTGTTGAAGTCGCCTCTCAACCTTCTTCTCTCTAACGAGAACAGCCTCAATGCCCTCAGCATTTCCTCCTAAGACATTCTTTCCATACCAGGCAACATCCCAGTAAATCTCCTCTGAACCCTTTCCAAAGCTTCCACATCCTTCTTATAGTGCGGTGACCAGAACTGTACACAATACGCCACGTGTGGCTGTACCAGAGCTTTGTACAGCTGCAGCATAGCCTCCTGGTTCCGGAACTCAATCCCTCTATTAATAAAGGCCAAAACACTGTATGCCTTCCTAACAACCCTGTCAACCTGGGTAGCAACTTTCAGGGATCTGTGTACATGGACACCGAGATCTCGATGAAGGGCTTTTGCCCGAAACGTCGATTTTGCCTGTCCTCGGATGCTGCCTGAATTGCTGTGCTCTTCCAGCACCACTGATCCAGACCGAGATCTCTCTGCTCATCTGCACTCCCAAGAATCCTACCATTAGCCCAGTATTTTGCATTCTGATTACTCCGGCCAAAGTGAATCACCTCACACTTGTCCACATTAAACTCCATTTGCCACCTCTCAGCCCAGCTCTGCAGCTTATCTATGTCTCTCTGCAACCTGCTACATCCTTTGTCACTATCCACAACTCCACCGACCTTAGTGTCGTCCGGAAATTTACTAACCCACCCTTCTACGCCCTCATCCAGGTCATTTATCAAAATGACGAACAGAAGTGGACCCAATACTGACCCTTGCGGTACGCCGCTAGTAACTGGACACCAAGATGAACATGTTCCATCAACTACAACCCTCTGTTTTCTTTCAGCAAGTCAATTACTGATCCAAACTGCTACGTGTCCCACAATCCCATTCGTCCGCATTTTGTATAATAGCCTACTGTGGGGAACCTTATCGAACGCCTTGCTGAAATCCATATACACCACATCAACTGGTTTACTCTCATCTACCAGTTTGGTCACTTTGTCAAAAAACTCAATAAGATTTGTTAGGCACGACCTACCCTTCACAAAACCGTGCTGACTGTCCCTGATCTGATTATTCTTTTCTAGATGATTATAAATCCTATCTCTTATAACCTTTTCCAACACTTTACCAACAAATGAAGTGAGACTCATTGGTCTGTAATTACCAGGGTTGTCTCTACTACCCTTTTTGAACAAGGGAACCACATTTGCTATCCTCTAGTCCTCAGGCACTATTCCCGTAAACAATTATTATTTAAAGATCAATGCCAAAGGCTCGGCAATCTCTTCCCTTGCTTCCCAGAGCATCATAGCATAGATCCCATCTGGCCCTGGGGTCTTGTCTATTTTCACACTCTGCAGTATTTCTAATACCTCTTCCTTGTGAACCTCAATCTCTTCTCGTCTAGATGCAAGTATCTCTGCATCTTCCTTGCCAACATTTTCATTTTCTTTAGTGAACACTGTCGAAAAATATTTATTTAGTACTTCCCCTATCTCCTCTGACTCCACACACAACTTCCCACTATTATCCTTGATTGGCCCTAATTTAACTCTCGTCATTCTTTTATTCCTGACATACCTATGGAAAGCCTTAGGGTTAACCCTGATCCTATCCGCCAACAACTTCTTATGTCCCCTTCTGGCTCTTCTGAGCTCTCTTTTTAGGTCTTTCTTGACTTCCTTGTAACCCTCAAGCGCCCTAACTGAGTTTTCACATTTTGTCTTAACATAAGCCTTCTTCTTCTTCCTTAGTAAACCACGGCTCACGTGTTCTATATCTCCCTCCCTACCTGACAGGTACATACTTATCTCGGACACACAGGTACTTTTCCTTGAATAAGCTCCACATTTTTAATGTGCTCATCCCCTGCAATTTCCTTCCCCATTCTACGCTTCCTAAATCTTTCCTAATTGCATCGTAATTTCCCTTCCCCCAGCTGTAACTCTTGCTCGGTGGAGTACACCTATCCCTTTCCACCACTAAAGTAAACCTGACAAAATTGTGATCGCTGTAGTAAACCTGACAGAAGGGATATGGGCCGGGTGCTGGCAGCTAGGACTAGATTGGGTTGGGATATCTGGTCAGCATGGACGGGTTGACAGGAGGGTCTGTTTCCATGCTGTACATCTCTGACTCTATGACATGGTATAAAGGTGCTGCTGGCTGGCCACCATTCATTGTACATTCTTAATTTCTCTGGAGAAGATACTGATGAACTGTCTTCATGAACAAACCCTGGGTTCTTTTTATATTAGATTCCCTACAGTGTGGAAACAGGCCCTCTGGCTCAACAAGTCCACACTGACAATCTGAAGAGCAACCCACCCAAACCCATTCCCCTACTCTGCATTTACCCCTGACTAATGCACCTAGCACTGCGGGCAATCTAGCCTGGCCAATTCACCCTGACCTGCATGTCTTTTGGATTGTGGGAGGAAACCAGATCATCCGGAGGAAACCTACACAGACACGGGGAGAATGTGCAAACTCCACACAGACAGTCGCCTGCGGCGGGAACCAAATGCAGGTCCCTGGCTCTGTGAGGCAGCAGTGCTAACCACTGAGCCATTGTCAGGATTCTGACGGTCAGGGAGTTTCAGGATCTGAACTCGGAGAGTGCAGGTATATTTCCAAGTCAGCATGATGAGTGGCTCGGAGGGGATCTTGCAGGGGGTGGTGTTCCCATGTACCTGGTGCACTTGACCATCTGGATGGAAGTGGTTTTGGGTTTGGAAGGTGCTGTTTAAGGGCCTTGGGAGGTTACTGCAGTGCATCTTGTAGATGGTACACACTGCTGTGACTGTATCAGTACCTGCAGGAAGTGAAGGTCGAAGGTTTTGGGTCGGGTGTCAACAAGCTGACTGTTTTGTTCTAAATGGTGTCAAGCTTCTTGCACTTATCCAGGTAAGTGGAGACAATTCCATCATACTTCCAGATCTTCGGCAAAAAGAGGACCGCAGATGCTGGAGATTAGAGTCGGGAGTGTGGTGCTGGAAAAGCACAACAGGTCAGGCAGCATCTGAGCAGCAGGAGAGTCGATGTTTTGGGCAAAAGCCCTCGTTCCAGATCCTGACCATTCACTAACATTATAGCTTCTTTTGCCAAGGCATTTCGGGAGAAAACTGAACACAGATCACGCAGTATCAGAGAGTCTTGAATTCCAGGGTCACAGGTAACGCTGAGACACACAAAGTTCCTTGGACAGCTGTTCTCACAGTCTCCTGAGATCCACACACAGATCCACATGCACTTTAACTGATCTCTGTGTCCATCAGCATCACCTGACACTGGCTCAAAACTGTCCTAGTCTCTTGTTCCATTTTACTCTTCATCTTACATGAAGCCTTCACAAGGAGCTTTTTCTCCTCCTTTCACATGTTAAGGAATAGAAGTTCCAACAACCATCAAGTACCACAGCTCCTCTGGACACTTCCTCCCCTCCCCTCCCCTTCCTTCCAACTCCAATCCTCCTCCTAAACTCATCACTTGTTGTGGATTCGCTGTCCCCTCTGACCTTCTGCCATTTGACTGCTCATTGAGACTCAAAGAAGAGGTAAGCCTTGAACACCTCTATATCATTCAGAAATAGGAATGTCCTCTTCGAATTACAAAAGACAAAACTAAAAGCTGAGACTGACCTGCAAGGTCGATGAACTTACTGATTCTGAATGGGTTTCAGTGGTGAGTCCTCTGTGTTGGTCTCGAGATTGGGGAAAATTAAATCACAAATTTCACGCTGTCCCATGAGATCACACAGCAAGTCCCTGAACATTATGATGGTGTACAGGAATGGTTTCAGTTCCAAAGCTGAAAGGGCTCCAGAAAAATCTGTGTAGGTTTAACTCCATTGGTCAGAGCAATGGAGCTCTCAAAACAAAGCTTTTCACTGTGTCTCGGTACACGTGACAATAAACTCAATTCAATTCAAGATTCACCCACTGGCCACAAGTTGAAAATCTAGCAATATGGACCAGGAACACAGCAATATGGACCAGGAACACAGCAATATGGACCAGGATTCCTTTGGGAATCTAGAAATCTTTCAGAGAACGATATCCAACAGATTGGAAGACATTGACAGTATAAATGCTACCTGGAAGATGATTGTTAACATTGATTCATCAAAGAGGAACATGACCAAAAGGTCAGTGAGTTCCCGACAGTACACAGACTTAATACTTAATGTGAAATGAGACTTCATTAAACCAATGATTCTTGAATGCATCATTAAAGACACTGGAATCATAGCTGAGCCAATAAAGAAATGCTTTAAGAGAATTTTCCACCACCCAGAAAGATCACAGAAACTCAAAGATTCCTTGGTACAGTGAATCAGTGAAAAGATTTTGACCAAGTTTGGCAGAAGTCAACAAGTTCTGAGACAAAATAAAAACTGGAAGCACTGTGGATGCTGTTAATCAGAAACAAAAACAGAAATTGCTGGGAAAGCTCAGCAGGTCTGGCAGCACCTGTGGAGAGAAATCAGAGCTAATGTTCTGAGTTCTGAGGAAGGGTCACTTGACCCAAAACGTTAGCTCTGATTTCTCTCCACAGATACTGCCAGACCTGCTGAGCTGTCCCAGCAATTTCTGTTTAAGATCTTGAGACAGGTTTGAGGGCAGGGTCAGCAATGTCGCGTGCCTTGCAGTCACGAAACGCTTTTGAAAAGCTGAAACAATTGCTATTCTCCCCATAAAGTGTAACACGTTACAATCCACACTTATCAAACAGCAGATGAACTGCCAATGAGACCAGGGGAAATCCTGTCTCAGCGGAGAAAGGCAGCAAGTGTAGACCATTCTAGTGTGTCGCTACATCACTTAACGCAGACAGAACAGTGCAACCCACGATAGAGAAAGAAGCTTTGGCAGTAATTTGGGCACAGATTCAGAGGATTTTACAGCACAGAAGGAGGCCAGTTGACCCATCATATCTGTACCAGCTTCCGAAAGAGCTACCCAGCTAGCGCTACCTCAAACCCAACCTCTAACTTTAATCACTTTCAAAGATATATCCAGCTTGATTTTAAAACCTCCGATGGAATTAGCCTCCATCACTCATGCAGTACATTGCACATCCTCACAACTCTCTGAATAAAGGAGTTTATCTTTGTCTCTTTCCTAGCTCTCTTGCTGACAATTGTGAAAGTGCGACCTCCAGTTACTGACATACCAACTCATGGGAACAGGATATCCTCTTTACCTTGTCAATACTGTTCATCATTTTGCATCTCAATAAGGTCACCTCTTAATCTTCTCTGCTCCAAGGAGAATAAGGCCAATTTCTCTAATCTTTCTAATGCGAAAAATGCCCATATTATGTCATAGGATTATGTTTCAATATAGAAACTGACTGTAACCTATTGGCCATCCTCCTGAACACGAACAAAATTGCCAAGTTGCTGCTCAGAATCCAGTTCAGATTAAATTTAAAATTAAGGCTCACGAGGAATGATCCCATGAACAAATGATTACAGGGAATGTACCAAATGACTGCATACACACTGCCAAGGATGCCATCGAATAGAACTGAAAGGACAACTTAGACCTCATTGAGAATGGTGAGACACGCATCCTTAATCTCCCACCGACTGTCATAGCGTCACAAAGTCATAGAGTTGTACAGCACAGAAAGAGATCCTTCATTTCAACTTGTCCATACTACCCAGATATCCTAAATTAATCTAGTCCCATTTCCAGCATTTGGCCGAAATCCCTCTACTTGTTTCCAATTCATATACCCATCCTGATGCCTTTTAAGTGCTGTAATTATACCAGCCTCCACCACTTTGACAGCTCATTCCATACAAGCACCACCCTGTGTGTGAAAAAGTTACCCCTTAGGTCCCTTTTAAATCTTTCCCCTCTCACCCTATACCCTCTAGTTTTGGGCTCCCTTGCCCTGGGGAAAGACCTTGTCTATTCACCCAATTCATGCCCCTCATGATTTTATAAATCTCTATAAGGCCACCCTGTAGCTTCCAACACTCCAGGGAAAAATAGCCCTGGCTATTCTTAGGGCTAAATGGATCAAAGGGTATGGGGAGAAAGTAGCAGCAGGGGACTCAGTTGGATGATTATTCAAGGTCATGAATTGCTCTAAGGGTTGAATGGCCTACTCCTGCCCCTATTTTCTAAATGTTTTTTGCTGAACTTGCTGCCTGGTGTGCCTCTGTCAGTGATTGAGCAGAAATCCAAGACAGAGAGAGCTTTAAGGTTTAATTATGTCCTCAATGACAGAGTTAATAGAGAACAGGAGAAACAGTCTTATTCTTACAGTGCGTCAGATCTGATACAGAGGAATCAGTCACACTGAAGAACAGGGGAAGGGTGTACAGAGATCCTGCCCAGTTACAGATAGTGTGATAAATGCACTTGACAAACAGGAGAGACAGTTTCATTCAGGGATTGAGACAGAAGCACAGAGCAAGAAGGATCCAGACTGTGAGGATAGAAAGATAGTGACAGGAATGACTGGGGGTCAGAGAGAGACAGCTGATAATTGACTGCTACATGGTGGAGTAAATTAAGATTTGATATCTGACTAACTTCAGGTGCGGTACATTCCATGAATAAAGGAAGGTAACTTTTATTTTCAATTGATGATATGTCTCTCAGACTCCTCAGTCTCATCATCGCCCATCCTGGGGTGTAAACTTCACCCTCATGTTACCTGACTAGTTGCTGATTGAGGAAGCACAGCTGCAAGGAGTCTGCCAGTTTCTGTTGGACCAGACAGTATCGGATGAAAGCTCGTCCCTTCCCCAGTGAGGTCAACTGCAGGTCACAAAAAGAGAGAGCACTTAGGGGTTTTATTGGCAGCTTGAGGGTGGTACAGGTGCTGCTACCAGCTACAAGATTTACTGTGCACGAACAGTTTCCTTACAAACAACACCGTGTAAATGTCTCCCTCTATGGTATGTGCTGCAAAACTCATTCTGTTTGAATGATTGGAGACAATTGGAATTTATCAGTAGGTTGGTGAGGATAAGTTACCTGGGTCTCCCGCTTTACCACTGGGGATGGAAAGTAACTTTGCTGAAATTTTTACTGGCTGTTTCCTTTCTTTGCTACTATTCTGAGGAACAAAGTTAAAAATCACACAACACCAAGTTATAGTCTGTGGGATATAAATGAATTAATGTTATTTCTGCAAGTATAAATTCTGATACAGAATAGGAATGAGAAATTTGGAAGCACTAGCTTTTGGAGCGCTGCCCCTTCATCAGGTGGTTGTGGAGTATAATATCATAAGACATAGAATTTAGAGCAAAAGTTTTGCTATAAATTCTGTGTCTTACAATCTTATGCTCCACAACCACCTGATGAAGGAGCGGCGCTCCGAAAGCTAGTGCTTCCAAATAAACCTGTTGGACTGTAACTTGGTGTTGTGTGATTTTTAACTTTGTTCCTCAGAATAGTAGCAAAGAAAGGAAACAGCCAGTAAAAATTTCAGCAAAGTTACTTTCCATCCCCAGTGGTAAAGCGGGAGACCCAGGTAACTTATCCTCACCAACCTACTGATAAATTCCAATTGTCTCCAATCATTCAAACAGAATGAGTTTTGCAGCACATACCATAGAGGGAGACATTTACACGGTGTTGTTTGTAAGGAAACTGTTCGTGCACAGTAAATCTTGTAGCTGGTAGCAGCACCTGTACCACCCTCAAGCTGCCAATAAAACCCCTAAGTGCTCTCTCTTTTTGTGACCTGCAGTTGACCTCACTGGGGAAGGGACGAGCTTTCATCCGATACTGTCTGGTCCAACAGAAACTGGCAGACTCCTTGCAGCTGTGCTTCCTCAATCAGCAACTAGTCAGGTAACATGAGGGTGAAGTTTACACCCCAGGATGGGCGATGATGAGACTGAGGAGTCTGAGAGACATATCATCAATTGAAAATAAAAGTTACCTTCCTTTATTCATGGAATGTACCGCACCTGAAGTTAGTCAGATATCAAATCTTAATTTACTCCACCATGTAGCAGTCAATTATCCGCTGTCTCTCTCTGACCCCCAGTCATTCCTGTCACTATCTTTCTATCCTCACAGTCTGGATCCTTCTTGCTCTGTGCTTCTGTCTCAATCCCTGAATGAAACTGTCTCTCCTGTTTGTCAAGTGCATTTATAACACTATAGAACATAGAACATAGAACATAGAAGAATACAGCGCAGTACAGGCCCTTTGGCCCTCGATGTTGCGCCGATCCAAGCCCACCTAACCTACACGAGACCACTATCCTCCATATGCCTATCCAATGCCCGCTTAAATGCCCATAAAGAGGGAGAGTCCACCACTGCTACTGGCAAGGCATTCCATGAACT
>NC_057716.1:107852919-107874937 GCF_004010195.1 Chiloscyllium plagiosum
CTGTTGTGGGATATAAATGAATTAATGTTATTTCTGCAAGTATAAATTCTGATACAGAATAGGAATGAGAAATACATATTCAGCAAAAAGAAAGGATATGTGAGCATGAGACATGAATACAGAACAATGGTGGATATATGGGCAAACAGGAAAACATCTGTTCTCCTCGCTTGTACAGTGACACAGGAACAAACCCTAATTAAAGAGGTCAAAGTGGCCTCTGGATGGAAATAGATGCTGATAGAAGAAAAGATATGCCTAATCAATAATCTATAATAGACTGACGTCAAACACCCTTATGGGAGTCAGAGATAAGAGTTTGTCACGGACAAGACAGGATAAACAGAAGTTGTGGGATCAGTCTTAAGGAAATGAGTGACGTAAGCGAAGCAGGGAACAAACAATGGAATAAGGAAAAATATGGGGATTCAAACTGTATAAATTTCGAGAGTTTGTTGGATATAGTGTGCATTCTGTAATTACCATACCTGGTAATTAGACAAGGCATCCACCTATAGGTGTATAAATAAAAAAGAAGCTGTTATTCAGATATTTGTCTCGGACTGAAATTATTAAAGTGAGTGAGCTTTTGTTTCTCACATAGTCCAACAGGTTTATTTGGAAGCACTAGCTTTTGGAGCGCTGCCCCTTCATCAGGTGGTTGTGGAGTATAATATCGTAAGACATAGAATTTAGAGCAAAAGTTTTGCTCTCGATTCTGTGTCTTACAATCTTATGCTCCACAACCACCTGATGAAGGAGCGGCGCTCCGAAAGCTAGTGCTTCCAAATAAACCTGTTGGACTATAACTTGGTGTTGTGTGATTTTTAACTTTGTCCACCCCAGTCCAACACCAGCATCTCCAAATTATTTCTGAGGAACTGCAGGGTGAGAGTAAGGGGTGGATAGATGATAATATGCACAGGTTCTACTATGTTAGGATGGGGACTGGGTGATGAATGGTTTGGTGTGACAATGTCGTCACTTTATTTTGTCCTGTTTTTTTTTGAAGAGAGGTTATAAAGCAGAAATACTGAACTGGCTACTGAAGTTGACTTAAGTGAACACGTTCTGAGGCCTTGGGTTATTTTTAAACAATGGAAGCAGCCTGGGTGTGGCCAGCTCTCCCAGACCAGGTTTTCGAGATTTTTCAGCTTGAAGTAGCAGGTGCCTTTGGGCACAAAACAGATGGACACTTCAGTGACTGAATTCTAGCTGGTATTCTCTCTGAACTTTCTGTTGATGCTTTTTCCTCCTGGATTGGAGAAGCTGTGTCTGAATTTGCCTTTTTGGCAAGGGGTGTTTTTATGGGATGTTACAATATCGGAACAGTTAATTAGTAATTGGTAATGTATCTATTCGGTTAAGTGTTCCAACAGTTAAGTTATTCTAAATTCCTCTTTCTTTTGTTTGTGTTTTAACTATAGTGTTTAAGTAAATTGCTTTGCTTAACATCACATTGTGTCTGGAACATGCAATTCACATCTACCCTTCAAAATAAGAAAACGTTAGGGTCGAGGCTACCTTCTTAAAATATTTGAGGGGGTCTTGTCCATAACATTGGTCTCTTCTCCTTTTCTGTATATCTGTGTTAATGAATAAACTGGTATATTTACAGATAGGAAACATGAAACTCATTTCACACACCTGTGATGTGAGGTTAATAAATTTGACAGCATTTGTTCCACATTTGTGACTATTCAGACACAGATTGATATAATCCCAATAATCCTTCCGGCTCCCAAAAATCGTCTTCTTCTCTTTCTGATCGTACTGGTAACGAGGAGAAAAGAAACAAAATGAACTCATCACAATTTGCTGGCCAGGCTGGCATTTGACATGTTAAGGTAGTAACAGCAATCTCAATGTTTCATTTTTCAAATGTTATTTATTCAAAAAAGGAGGAAGGCTGAAAGCAGGAAACTACAGGCCAATCAGCTATCATAGGGAAAATATAATTGGACAGAGTCAATATGGTTTTTGTGAAAGAGAAATCATGTTGAAGCAATTTATTGGAGTAATATTTACCATGGGTAAAGGGAAACTTGTAGAAACCTTGCTTAGATTTCCAACTGGAGTATAAGTGAGTGACTCATCCAAAGTATATTGTATAAAATAAAGGCCCATGTGGGTAATATATTGGCATAGATAGTAGATTGGCTGACTTACAAGCAGAGAGTAGTCATAAATACATTATTTTCTGGTTAGTCACATGTAACAAGTATGCCACAGAAATCAGGCCTCAACTTTATTACAACTTGTACAAATGATGTGGTTAAAGGAAGGGGACTGGTTAGTCATATCCCTCACCTGTAACAGGTATTCAAGTCTAGTGCACAGGCTGTGGAGAATTGGGTTGGCATCGGTGATGGGAAGTTCATTCCTCTCCTGATCTTTGCAAAGCTCTTCAATAGAAGCTGTCAAAGTGAACAGGGTCCAATACAATTAACAAACCTCACACATATAGAGGTAAAGCGTGTTGGAGGATTTAACACGGACAGTGCAGGTGTAAAGCGTGTTGGAGGATTTAACAAGGACAGTGCAGGTGTAAAGCGTGTTGGAGGATTTAACACGGACAGTGCAGAGGTGGAGGTTGAGGAGATGATATGAATGAAATTGTTGTACCTTGAAAGTCTTTGATCACCCTGAGAAGCTGGAGGTCTGTATCTCCTGCCATTCTGGTGCAGTGATCTGCTCTGAAGTGATGTCTGTGACCAACAGTGAAGGATTGATTGTGACAATGGTTTCTCTTCCTGCTCATAATAGTGAGGGTTCACAGCCTTAGATGTGATAGTTTCAGTAGCCATTCAATAACTCACTGAATCCCACATGCAACAGATCAACCAAACTTGCCACGTCAATAAATTCTCCTGAATCTGGACTTGTTTTCTGAAATCTGTTCCTTTGAATACTGATGTTCCTGCCAGCGCAATCAGTTTCGCCTTATTCATGTAAACAAATTTCCTCAGAATTTTGAACACTCCCCAATCTTTCCAATTATCTGAAGAAGGGTAACTCAACCTGAAACGTTAACTCTGATTTCTCTTCATAGATGCTGCCAGACCTGCTGAGATTTTCCAGCAATTTCTGTTTCTGTTTCAGATTTCCAGCATCCGCAGTTGTTTTGACATTTTTTCTTTCCTACTGTCTGTCACCTGACGCCTAATCAAACAAAACTCACTTCACAACTCGAGTACCTTCCAACATCAGAGTTCAGAACGTTGCCAAGTGTACAATTCGCAGAACCTTTGAAGTGTTACAGCGCAAAAGAAGACAATGCCTCCCATTGTGTCTATGCAAGCTTGTTAACAGCATTGTGACTTAATGCCATTCTCCTGAACTTGATCAAATCAGGTAGGTAAGCCATGATTGTATGTACTGGGACCCTGCAACCGGCGACATTGTCATGGGATCACCCAGTCCCTTGCTTTCTCTGGAGCAGTTTGTCTCCAACAACAATCTCCCAAAAACAAGTTTAAATGTGGGGACAATTCTGCACAAAGCTCCCTTTAAGAGTCAGACAGCCTGAACCCCAAAGTAGACAGCACAGGAAATCACTAACCCTTTTCTGAGTCAGCATTCCAGTCTATCCTGCTGGAAAGATGGGAATTGATAACCTCGGGAAATGTTCTGTCTTTGGCCACACTCCCCCATGTCCACAGAAGGAGGTCCATCTCCTCCATAGGAGCTTTGGGGGCAGATTCCTTGATCCCATGCGGATACTGGGAACAGATGTATGCAGGGCTGCAGCCAATGGCATAGAGAATTTTAGCCAGTATACCCCAAATTGGGGAGCTCTTTCCTTTCAATTGTTTGACCCCAGCGCCATCCCCACTACGTACTCATTTCCACACTCCCCATTGTCATAGACCCTGATGCGATCGCTAGTCCTGCCACACTCTCAAACACTCCACACCCCCTCTCAGGGAAGAAAGTAGGAGAAAGTGAAGTCTGCAGATGCTGGAGATCAGAGTCAAAGAGTGTGGTGCTGGAAAAGCACAGCCGGTCAGGCAGTATCCCAAGGGCCATCCTGACGTTCCTGGTGAAGGGTTTATGCCTGAAACGTCAGCTCTCCTGCTCCTCAGATGTTGCTTGACTGGCTGTGCTTTTCCAGCACCACATTCTTAGTATCAGAGAGGAAACACTATTCTACCTCCCCTCTGACTCCATTGCTGACTTTTCCCACTATTATCACTTCACTACTTCTTTGGCTAAAGATGGAATTATAAAATCCCTAAAGTGTGGAACCAGGCCATTTGGCCCTCCAAAGAGCATCCCACCCAGACCTATCCTCCTACCCTATCCCTGTAACCCTTCATTTCCCATGGTTAATCCACTCTAACCTGTACATCTTTGGACTAGATTAGATTACTTACAGTGTGGAAACAGTCAGTCGCCTGAGGCGGGAATTGAACCCGGGTCTCTAGCGCTGTGAGGCAGCAGTGCTAACCACTGTGCCATCGTGCCGCCCACGGACTGTGGGAGGAAACCCACGCAGACACAGGGAGAATGTGCAAACTCTGCACAGACAGTTGTCCGAGGGTGGAATCGAACCGAGGTCCCTGGTGGTAACCACTGAGCCACCCCTCCTTCCCGTGGCCTTCCTCCTTCACAGAGCAGGATGGTGAGATGGTTGAGAGACCCAGGTTAACTCCCTGACATAATACAGTTGGTGAGATTTAAATTTAATTTAATTTAATGGAAAACTAATCTCAGTGATAGCGAGCATGAAAACTATCATCAAGTGTTGTAAAAAGTCACTGGATTCATTCATATCTCTAAGGGAAGGAAACTGCCATCCTTACCTGGTCTAGCCTACATGTGACTCGAGAGCCACAGTAACGTGGGTGACTGCTAACTGCTCTCAGTAGTGGTGCAACACATCATCGCTTTCTGGGAAAAGGAATTACACAGATTAGCAATTGCTTTAAGATTCTATTTTAGAATGTGACCTTTTATTCTTAAACAGCATCCCCTAGTTTTTGTCTGATGCACAAGAGAAACATCTCCAGTATCCACCCTCAGGATCACTATGTTTTTGAATTGAATCACCCCATTCTCCAGTAGGGTCGGATCCAACGTGTTCAACCACTCCTTAACAGGAATACGTTGAGCGAACCTTCTCTGAATAGTTTCTAATACAAATCTATCCTGTTCAAAGAGGACACCAAAACTATCAGTAGAACAACTGAAGAAAAACAGGAAGAGAGAGAAAAACAAACTTAATGTTTTGAGTCCAATATAATTTTTGCAGAGCTTCGTGTTCTGACAAAGAGTCATACTGGACTCAAAACATTAACTTTGTTTCTTTCTCTACAGACACTGACAGACTGCTGAGTTTCACCAGAATTCTCTGATTTATTTTAATTAGGAACAAAGAACAATACAGCACAGGAAGAGGCCCTTCAGCCCTCCAAGTGTGCGCTGGCACATTTTGCCCTTCCATACTAAAACTGTCTTCAATTACAGGATCCATATCTCTCTATTCCCCCCATATTCTTGTATCCGTCCAGGTGTTTCTTGAATGCTGCTATTGTGTCTCCTTCCACCATCTCCTCTGCCAGTGCGTTTCAGGCACTCACCACACTTTGCGTTAAAAAAAAACTTGCCTCACACATCTCTTTTAATCTTCCACCTTGAACCTGTGTCCCTTAGTGACTGACCCCTCCACCCTGGGAAAACTTTCCACTCTATCCATGCCATTCACAATCTTGTAAACTTCTATCAGGATATAGATATCCTATAACTCCATCTTTGATCTAATTGCAGTACTCTAAAAGTAGTCTCACCAATATCCTGTATGGTTGCAGTAAAACTTTTCCATGTTTCTATTCCATTCCTCTTGCAACCGATGCCAATATTCCATTTGCTTCTTGATCACTTGCTGCGCCTGCATACTAACGCTGTGATTCATCTAGCAGGACACCAAAATCCTTCTGTAGGACAGAGTTCTGCATTGTCTGTTCATTTAAACAGTAGCCTGCTGTTCTATTCTTCCTGCCAAAGTGACAAGTACAATTCTGCCCACAATATACTCCACCTGACAAATTTTATCTGATTATTTAATGTATCTATATGCCTTTTCGCACTCTTTACCTCCTCATGACCACTGCATTTTCTACCAGATTTTGTGCCGTGGGCAAATTTAGCAATGATATAATTAATCCTTTCATCCAAATTATTCATATAGATTGTAAGTAATTAAAGCCCGAGCACTGATCCCTGTGACAGGAAATGGCCCATTTATCTCTATGCTCTGTTTCCTGTCCACCATAAAGAAGGACTTATGCCCAAAACGTCGATTCTCCTGCTCCTTGGATGCTGCCTGACCTGCTGCGCTTTTCCAGCAACACATTTTTCAGCTTCCTGTCCGCCACCCAGTTTTCCTCCATTTCAATATGCTGCCCCTTCTCCATGGGCTCTTTTGATTTACTGAGCTTTATGTGTGTTTCTCAAGGGGACAGGGAAATGGAGTCAATGATTATTTGGTGTACCTCACTACCAATGTGATATACACATCACTCTCCCTTCTCATGTCAATGCTGTGCTGCTAACCTCTGTCCCCAGTAATAGGGAGGGAACAGTTTGCTGTGCTGGGTATACAATGAGCCATCAGAAACATCTGAATCATTGATACAAACCTTGGCCATATCCCTATTGATCAGCCATCAGTGAGAGACTAATGGGGGAACCTTCATTTCTCTGGTGCCCTTCACAACCCTGGACGTCTCAAAGCCCTTTCTAGACAATCAAATACTTTTAAAACGTCATCATTGCTTTAATTTAGGAAACAGCCAATCTGGACTCAGCACCATCTCACACAGTGATATGATAATGGCCTGATCATCTATATGACGTAGTCACTTTGGTGAGGAATAAACATGGTTGAGGTTGTCAGGGAAAGCTGCCTATTCTCTCAGTGGCCATGGGATTGTCCACTTCCAGTTGACAGGGCAAATTGGGCAATTTGGTTCAAGATCTCACTGATACTATAAACACGTCATAGCCACTGTGAGTTTGTACAGAGATAATTCTGAAGATTGTTTGCAGTTGACCCTGTCAGATTAACCATCTCAAGAAGAACTAATTGTCTTTGCGATATTGGCTCCAAGCTAAACTGACTAAAGCTCAGTGATGGGCAGATGAGTTCACTTCAATGGTTCCTACTGGGATCAGTATTTAGATAAAAACACAATGTACTTCAGAAAGGGGCAAAGTTCACTGGAATACGAGCAGCACGTGGACAAGCAATCAGTGTAAATGGAGATATATTTCACTGTGATGTTATTCCTGGAACACTTTGCACTTTTCTCACTCAGAGTACAGACTGACAGCTTATAAACAGGAAATTCCAGTTATGAGATTGATATTGTGACAGAGTTAAACTTCCAGATTTCTCTCAGTGAATGTCAGGTTAGAATGTTGTCTTTTAAAGGCAGATTAATTGTACATTTTCAATCCAGTCCTGCATCACTGTCAGAATGAACAGTGACTCTGAAATTGATCAACTGAAATGATGGCCCAAATTTCAGCACCCTTCACAACTCCTCAGATACTGAAACAGTCCATGTCCGAATGCAGGAAGACTTGGACAATATCCAGGTTCATGCTGACAAGTGGCAGGTAGCATTCGTAGCACACGACTGCAAGGCAATGATACTTCGAATATCCCATTAACACTAAAGAATATCAGGGCAAAATTGAGCACCATCACCATCACTAGAGAAGTAATATTTGACAAACTGTTGGGACTAAATGTAATTAGTTCCCTTGGCCCTGGTGGCCTGCATCTAGGGATTCTCAAAGACGTAGTTACAGAAATAGTGGGTACATTTGTTGTAATTTTCTGAAAATCATTGGATTCTGGAGAATTACCAGGGGATTGGAACACTGTTATTAAAAAAAAGGGAGGAAGGCAAAAAGTGGGTAACTTTAGGCCAAGTAGCCTAACATCTATTGTTGTAAAGGTTTTGGAATCAAGTATTAAGAAAGTATAAACTGCACATTTGGAAAACCATAAGATAATCAAGCAGAGTCAGCAAAGCTTGATGAAAGGGAAATTGTGTCTGACTAATTTATTAGAGTTTTATTGAGGTAGTCTCAACCAGTCAATGTGTTTTATTTGAACTTCTAGATGGTGTTCAACAAAATACCTCACAAAAGGTTCTGTCAGAAGATAAGGTCCCACAGTATGGGAGGTAGGGAATTGGCTTCTGGGCAGGAAACAGTGAGAGGGGATAAGGGAATCTTTCTCAGGTTGGTGATCCGTAACCAGTGGGGTTCCACAGGGGTCAGTGCTGAACTGTTTAAAATAAGTTAATGACTTGGAGAAAGAAAGTAAAATTACTGTAGCCAAATTTGCAAATGTCAAGAATATAGTGGAAAGGCAAGTTGTGAAGGGGATATAAACACTTTACAGGAAGATATTGATACATTAAGTTGGCGGGAAAATATGGGATTTGCAAAGTAGTTCATTTTGGAAGGGAGAACAAAGGAACAGAATGTTATTTAAATGGAGAAAAATAGCAAAAAACACAAAGGAACTTGGGCTCACTTGTATGTGAAACACAGAAAACTAGCACACAGGTGCAGCAGGTAATCAGGAAAACTAATGAGATGTTGGTCCATTTTTAAAGGGGTTTGGGGAATAAGATTAAGGAAATCTTAGTTGCAACTGTACAAGGTACTGATGAGACCACATCTGGAGTAATGTGAGCAGTTTTGGCCCACTTAAGGAAAGTTATCATTTCATGGAGGCAGTTCATTGGGATGATTCCTGGTATGGAGGGATTATTGTATGAGAAAAGGTTAAACAGGTTGGGACCTTACTCACTGGAGTTTAGAACAACGAGAGGTGATCTCATTGAAACATATTGGATTCTTAAGGGATTGGCAGTGTAAATGCTGAGAGGATATTTCCCCTCATGGGAGAGTTTTAGACCAGAGGGCACAGTCTCAGAATAAAGGGACCCCAATTTAAGGCTGAGATGAGCAGGAATTTCTTCTCTCAGAGGGTTGTGAGTCTTTGAACCCCTTGCCACAGAGATCGGTGGGGGGTAGAGTCCTTCTGTACATTTAAGGCTGAGATCGAGAGATTCTTGATCAGTTGAGGAATCAAGGGTTATGGGGAAAGGGCAGAAAGGTTGACATGGGGAATGTCAGGTAAGCCATGATTTTATTGAAGGATGGAGTAGGCTTGAGGGTTGAATGGCCCACCCCTTTTCCAATTTCTTATGGTCTTCATCTTCAATATGTGAGAATCGAACCAACTCCTCTTCACATTCAATGGAATTACTATCACTGAACTCCCCATTATCAATATCAATACTAATTACATTAACTACAGGAGCAGGTCAGAGGTGAGGAATACTGCGGAGAATAAACCACCTCCTGACTCCCCAAAGCCTGTCCGCCATCTACAAGGCACAAGTCCAGAGTGTGATGGAATATTCCTGATGAAGGGCTTTTGCCTGAAACGTCGATTTCGCTGCTCCTTGGATGCTGCCTGAACTGCTGTGCTCTTCCAGCACCACTAATCCAGAATCTGGTTTCCAGCATCTGCAGTCATTGTTTTACTCCCCACTTGCCTGGATGCAGGCAGCTCCAACAACACTCAGGAAGCTTGACACCTCCAGGACAAAGCAGCCGCTTGATTGGCACCACATCCACAAACATCCACTCCCTCCCCCACCGACGCTCAGTAGCAGCAGTGTGTACCATCTACAGGGTGCACTGTCAAAATTCACCAAAACTTCTTAGATTCCAGCACTTTCCAAATCACTGACCACTTCCATCTGGAAGGACAAGGGCAACAGATACATGGGAACACCACCCCCTTCAAGTTCACCACCAGCATTAAGCCACTCACCATCCTGACTTGGAAATATAGTGCTGTCCCTTCACAGTCGCTGGTCAAAATCCTGGAAATCCATCCCTAACAGAACTGTGGGTGCACCAACTCCCTAAGGAAGGCATTGGTTCAAGAAGGCAGCTCACTTCTACCTTATCCAGCGCATTTAGGGACAGGCAGTAAATGCTGACCCAGCCAGCAATACCCGGACCTTATGAAAGAATTTTTAAAATGCAGTCATATCTGGATAAGGTAGAAGTTGATTTTGACCAGTGACAGTGAAGGAACAGCGCTATATTCCCAAGTCAGGAAGGTGAGTGGCTTAATGGTGTATAGATATTGATATAGATTTCAATATGAATCTTGTTGATTGTTATGATGCTAAATCAGAGAATATAGTTATCACAAAGGCAGAACTTGCACTCTTGCAACAAGTGAATTCCTATCACTATGAATCCAAAAGGAATATGCCCTGAATGTCCTGTTTTCATTACAGTGGGGCAGGTTGTTGTTACAGTTAAACACAGATTCACTGGAAAGATTTCAGAGACAGCACAGTAATAGAAAATTGTCCATTTAGTTTTACACACTCATAGGACGGGAGTGTCACTGGCTGGGCCCAGCATTTATTACCCCATCCCTCGTTGCCCCTTGAGAAGGTGGGGGTGAGCTGCCTTCTTGAACCACTGCAGTCCATGTGCTATGGATAAACCCATAATGCCCTTAGAGAGGGAATTCCATGATCTTGACATAGCCCTCTCCCTCATCGTTCTTCACCTCCCAATACACTCTCCATACTCGAGGGACATGCCTAATCATGCTATCCTACTTCCCAGTCCCATGGCTCACTATAATTCCTCCAACCATTCTCATTCCTCTAAGGGAACCTGTGCAGCATTAATCTTTTCATGATAACCCTTAGGCTTATGTCAACAGATAGACAGTGTGATATAGCAAGCACTGTCTTTTATAAATGGTAAACAGATTGTTAATGTAATTTAACAGAAGTATACTTAAATGGATCCACAGTTTGACAGCTCCTTGTAACAATTTCAAGGGGTCGATCCAACTTATACATCTTCGTACCTACGTTTACAACTCAAAGGGTACCTTACCTCTTCCCAAAGTGCTGCTTTCTGTTCCCAAATGGCACATCACCTCTCCTGAAGCTCCCTCAGGACTGTATCCAATTGGATACCTCTTCAAAGAAGTCTCATAATTTTAGCTCTTCTCCTGATTGGTCCAAAGTCCAGAAATAGAGGTTCAGGCACTCCACTCCCAAAACTTGCTCTGCCTGAAAGGCAGAACTTTTGTCCATGCAGTTACTTCCATGAGCGATGGTCATGCAAAATACAACCCATAAACCATTTACTCCCTTCCCCACATCTGCATAAATGATCAGGATCTGGTTCAGGGGTGAGATTTCCTTATTTATGACCCTAGATCCATTTTGTTTAAGTAAGGCACCCTCTCCATCTGTGAGAATATCATAGAGTCAAAGAATCCCTACAATGCAGATAGAGACCATTCAGCCCATTGACGCTGCACCAACACTCCGAAGAGCATCCTACTCAAACCCCATGACTCCATATTTCCTGTGGCTAATCCACCTAGCCTACACATCTCTGGAAACTACAAGGCAACTTAGCATCCACCCTAACCTGCATATCTCTGAACTGTGGGAGGAAATTGGAGCACCCAGACACAGGGAGAATGTACAAACTCCACACAGACAGTCACTCAAGGCTGGAATTAAACCTGACTTCCTGTTCCTGTGAGACAGCAGTGCTAACAACTAACATAATTAATAATTATTGTTCTAGTATAAATAATATATTAACACATTTGCAAAAATTGACAACTGCAGCTCAATATAGATCTGTGTGAAGTGATAGGTTTTGGTTGGAAGAATTAGGAGGTTACAAATCCCTGGGAAATAAATGTGTGAATAGGATTGAGGGATTCTGATGACAGATACACAAATCACAAGAAGTACTGACGCAGGTTAATAAGGACGGAGAAAAATCAGAAACATTTCATTTCTGGAGGAATAGAGATCAAAAGTTATTTTAAATGTTAGTGGAACATGGTTTGACCAGACACTGAGTAACAGGTCCTCTCTTCAGATTGTAAAAACATTGAGAGGCACAAGAGGAGACACCAAAGATTTATAATTATTGAATCAACCTATATACTTGTCAGACTTAATACCTCTCAACAAAATCTGCACAGTCTAGAGCTCTTTCCTCAGGTAAGGAGAAAACTGAGAGGTGATCTGACAGATAAAAGGATAATAAAGTAAAATAAAGATTTGAGGATGCTGGAGATCTGAACCAAAAACAGAAATTGCTGGTGAAACTCAGCAGGTCTGGCAGCATTTGTGGGGAGAGAGAAAGTTAATGATAGGCCAGAGGCAGATAAAATGTGTCCATCTTAGTGGAGTCCAGAACTAGGATCTGCCAGGATAAGACAATCACCGCTGAGTCCAAACAGGAACTCAGGTGAACCATTTTTATCCAGAGTGTGATGAGAATGTGTACGTTAGTCCCAGGGGAGCATTGAGGAAGACACAGTAAATGCTTTAAAGAGAAACTAGATAGTAGAGGATGTGAAAAAGTGAACTGAGGGAAGCTCAGATATAACATAGCTGGTGACATTAATGAGTTGTGCTGTTTGTCTGGTTTCTGTTTGTACACACAGTGTAGTTTCAATAATGTTGTATTAAATCTGGCGTCTCTGACCCAACACCCTAATCTGAGCGGTTGCACTCTCAGCTCTGAGTCAGAGGGTCAGAGGTTCATTTCTCACCCCAGACACAATCTGAGATTTACAGCACCAGGGAGGAGCAACTTTCTCACGAGATGATTATCCAAGGCCCCATTAAGTGGGAACAAAAGGTTCCCCTAGGCCACCATCTCAAAGAAGTGCAAAGGTGGTCTTTACAGTCCTGGGTCAATGTTCATCCCTCAAACAACATCACTGAAACAGATTAGCCAGTCGTTATCAGAATACTGTCTGTGAGACCTTGCTGTGCACTAATTGGCAGCTGCATTTCCTACATTACAGCACTAACTGCTTTACAAGGTATTGCATTGTACAGCAGCTTCAGGCCTGTTTAGTATCACATCCCCACAAGCATCCACTCCCTCCACCACCGACACTCAGTAGCAGCAGTGTGTACCATCTACAAGATGCACTGCAGAAATTCACCAAAGACCCTCAGACAGCACCTTCCAAACCCACAACCACTTCCATTGAGAAGGACAAGGGCAGCAGATACTTGGGAACACCACCCCCTGCAAGTTCCCCTCCAAGCCACTCACCATCCTGACTCGGAAATATGGAATGGCAGGACATGAGGAAACTCAGAGGAACAAAGGGGTCTTGTGGTGATTGTTTAGGGATCCTTGAGGATGGGACAGGATAAGAAAGTATATGGGATGTTTGCCTTCTTCAGTGAAGGCATTGATTATAAGAGCAGGGAGGTGATGTTGGAGTATAAAGAGCTTTAGTTAGGTCACAGCTGGAGTACTGTGTGTAGTTCTGGTGCCCACATTATAGGAAGGATGAGATTGTACTGGAGGGGGTGCAGGGGGAGATTCACCAGATGTTCCCTGAGATGGAGCACTTCAGCGATGGAGAGAGGCTGGATAAGATCGGAATGTTTTCTTTGGAGCAGAGAAGGTGATGGAGGACATTATAGAGGGTTACTAGATCATGAGGGGAGGGACAGGGGGATAGGAAGCTGTTTCTCTCTCTCTATTTGAAAAGTCAATAACAAGGGGCACAATTTGAAGATGAAAGGCAGGAGATTTGGCGAGGATTTAAGGGTCTATTTTTTCACCTGGGGAGGGAATATTTCTGGGATGCACTGTCTGGGAGGGTCGTTGAGGTGGGAAATCTCATAACCTTTAAAAAGTACCTGATGAGCACCTGAAATGTTATAATATTCAAGGCTATGGGGCTATTGCAGGAAGTGGGACTGGTGTAGATTGGTGGGTGGCACGGTGGCACAGTAGTTAGCACTGCTGCCTCACAGCGCCAGAGACCCGGGTTCAATTCCCGCCTCAGGCGACTACCTGATGAGCACCTGAAATGTTATAATATTCAAGGCTATGGGTCTATTGCAGGAAGTGGGACTGGTGTAGATTGAGAATAGTTTATGTTGGGCTCGATGGGCCGAATGACCTCTTGTATACTTTATGATGTTATGATTCTATGAATATATCACCATTCCTTCACTGTCACTGGGTCAAAATCCTGGAATTCCCACTGAATGGGCATTCTGTGTTTACACACGACACCTGGACTGCAGTGATTCAAGGAGACAGCTCAGTCCCACCTTCTCAAGGGGCAACTAGGGACGGGCAATAAATGCTAGCCAGTCAGCAACACGCATGTCCCATGATCAAATTTATAAAAAACTTTGAGAATTCATTTACTAACGCCATCCTGACTCTATTAGCAGCTGGTAAGGCCAGGAAAAAGTACTCAAAATCAAATACTGAGTCTGATTCTCTCTCTGGTTCTCTGCATCTGTCTGATAGCTGCTCTGTTTGTTGAGCTGACTTTGTGATTGTCTGTCTGAATCTCTGTTCGATTGTCCGGCTGTGTTTTGCTCTGTTTAATTATTCCTCTCTCTGTCTGGTAATCTCACTCTGATAGATTGTAGACTGCTATGGTGTCTGCCTGCCACTTTTCTCATTGGCTAGCTGCCTGATCGTGATTTAGTATCCAGCTTCCTGTGTCTGTCTCTAGTGGAGTTTGCCTATTTTACTGTCTTCCTGTCCGTAGTCAATTGTCTGACTCTCTTTATGTGTCTGCGTTTGATTTTCTGTCAGTCTCTCTTTCTGTCTGTGCTACAGTTTGACTTTTCCATGAATTCTCTCATGTGAGTGACCCTTTGCCATGTATACTTGCAGATAGTAGACATAAAATCTCCTCATCTTGTTGTGTCCCAACACAGACACAGCTTCCTACCTTCCCCCTGTGCTGGGGCAGCGATGTGGGTTTTGCTCAGAGCGACAGTTTTCTGCTCGGCATTCCTATCAAGTGTTGCTGACTGCTCTTGTGTGTCTGCAGAACTTGTTACACAGAGACAGGAAGTGTTCCAAGTTAACAGAGCACCGCCCAGAACCTATTAACCCTTGCCAGCCCACGTCGCCTGTCTGCATGTCAGGCCCCATCAAAAACCACTGAGATGCTCCTTCATGCTCCCACCAATAGGCCAGTGAGAAACCATGGGTATCAGCGAAATAACGCCTGACCTACTTTCACCCCAGTTTCCCTTCTACAGCAGAGAGAAAGTGAGGACTGCAGATGTTGGAGAGTCAGAGTTGAAAAGGGTGGGTGGTGCTGGAAAAGCACAGCAGGTCATGCAGCATCTGAGGAGCAGGAGAGTCAACATTTCGAGCATAAGCTGTTCATCAAGAATGTGGAGGGGGAAGGAGGATGAGAGATAAATTGGAGGTGGGGGAGAGGCTGGGGAAGGTAGGTGGGAAGGCGATAGGTGGAGGAGATGATCTGGGGATTGCAGTGGGAGAGAGACTCTCCGGGATCCTTGTGGATGGAAGAGAACTTCTTCAAGGAGGGCATCCTTGAAAGAGGCTTCGCAGTAAGATTATAGCGATTCTGGGAAAGTGAGGACTGCAGATGCTGGAGAGTCAGAGACCACTTCAACTCCATCTCCCATTATCTGTGGGCCTCCTCCACCATTAAATCTGGAGGAAGAACATGTCATCTTCCACCTTGGGACCTTCCAACCACACGGAATCATAATCAACTCCCCTCCCCACCTCATCCCAGATCCAACCCTCCAACTCAGCACCGCCCTCTTGAACTCCCCTATCTGTCCATCATCCTTCCCACCCATCTGCTCTACCCTCCTCTCTGACCTATTGCCATCACCCTCCCCACCTGCATCTACCTATTGCCTTCCCAGCTACATTCCCCCCAACCCCACCTCCTATTTATCTCTCATCCCCCTTCCCCTTCCACATTCCTGATGAAGGGCTTGAAGTGGGGCAGGGTGACACTAGACACACGAACACACAAGATGGTCACTGAACCATATGTTGGCTACTTGACACACAAGATGGCTGCCGGATCACAATATGGAGACAGACAGCAGAATCTACCTGGGGCCACCAGAATGCCAGCACAATGCATTTCCAACCTAGTTGATTAGTTTAAGGCGGGTGGGGGAAAGAATAAACATGGGTAGCGTATACTGCCCGCCAAAGTGTCTGTGTCCAGCCAATACCTTTGATAGAAATGCTAACACTTTGATACAGACTCAATACAGAGTGCTAATAGCCAGGGCTGCAGTAATCGTCCTTCTCAGGGAGAGCGATTAGCATCCATTACTACAGCAATGGACTTCCACATGGACATCGAAACTGACAATGTCTGCGCTGAAACTGACAACAACCGTGTTGAAATTAACAAAGGCTCCGCTGGAACTGACAATGACTGCATCAGAACTATCAAGGATTCTGCAAAGTTGACAACAAAGAAACAATGTTACAGAGACAATAACCTCATCACTGTCCTATTATATCGCAAAATATATAAAAGTATCTTGACATGTGCTTCGGGTGGAGAGAAGAATCGTAGCTGATCACTGTGCTGTTGGGGTCTCTCTCTCCCCGGAGCTCCGGTATTTCCTTGTACAATAAACTCTGTCATTGAACCCCGACTCTGACTCCGAGGCTGGTGATTTTCCCCACAACAGACTTATACCTGAAACATCAACTCTCCTCCTCCTCAGATGCTGCCTGACCTGCTGTGCTTTTCCAGTCCCACACTTATAAACTTCCTTCAACAACAGGTTCTTCAACCAATGGTTATAGGGTCTTGTGGCTGCAGGAGTATATGCTCCAACAGCACATTCTTTATCTGTGAAAGCATCAGAGCACAGACCAAATAATCGCTTCAAACAATGGGACCAGACACTGGTTGAAACTTTATTGCTGGAACAGCACAGCAGGTCAGGCAGCATCCAGGGAACAGGAGATTCGACGTTTCGGGCACAGGCCCTTCTTCAGGAATGAGCAGAGAGTGTTCAGCAGGAGAAGATAAAAGGTAGGGAGGAGGGACTTGGAGGAGGGGCGTTGGAAATGTGATAGGTGGAAAGAGGTCAAGGTGAGGGTGATAGGTCGGAGTAGGGTGGAGGCGGAGAGGTCAAGTAGAAGACTGCAGGTCAGGAAGGCGGTGCCGGGCTGGAGGGATTCGGCTGAGACAAGGTGGGGGGAGGGGGGATGAAGAAACTGGTGAAGTCCAAGTTCATCCCCTGTGGTTGGAGTGTTCCCAGTCGGAAGATAAGACGCTCCTCCTCCGACCGTCGGGTTGTTGTGGTTTGGCGGTGGATGAGTCCAATGACCTGCATATCCTCGGTGGAGTGGGAGGGGGAGTTGAAATGCTGTGCCACAGGTTGGTTGGGTTGGTTCGTCCGGGTGGCCCAGAGGTGCTCTCTGAATCGCTCCGCAAGTAGGCGGCCTGTCTCCCCAATATAGAGGAGGCCACACCGGCTGCAGTAGATAATGTGGGTGGAGGTGCAGGTGAATTTGTGGCGGATATGGAAGTTTCCTTTGGGGCCTTGGAGAGAAGTGAGGGGGGAGGTGTGGGCGCAGGTGTTGCACCTCCTGCGGTTGCAAGGGAAGGTGCCGGGAGTGGAGGTTGGGTCGGTGGGGGGTGTGGATCTGACAAGGGAGTCGCGGAGGGAGTGGTCTCTACGGAAAGCTGATAGGGGAGGGGAGGGAAATAGTCGGTGGGGGGTGTGGGACCAGACACTGGACCAAGAAATCAATGGTCAGGAGCAGGAACCCTGGCTGATTTCCCCTCTCACTCACTCTAACCCAGGGATCACTGGACAATGATCAGGAGTAGGAATCCAGGCTGATTGGCTCTATTGCTCTGTCACTCTCTCTCTAATGCAGGGATCACTCCATGTGTAGGAATGATACTGGGATAAGGGAGTCCTGACTGGCATTTATTGGATCCTATGCAACACATTATGGTCATGAAATGGGTAATTTCTCCCATCAATTAAACTCCAATCACAAATTTCTACCCCAGCAGTTAACTGTTGGCAGTGTTACATGGGTTACTGGGTGCTGTTTATCCTGCCAAGGGCTATATTGCGTTATTGAGGGTGGGTGGGGTGGAAGATCAGGAAGCAATACCACATGATAAGGGGTTTGGTGCACAAAGCTGCTTTAACAAGGAGAATCTGAATCCCTGATGTTTGTGATATTAACATTGAAAGGTAGCCTCTGTAGAATTACTCTCTTTGACTTTTATTTGAGAGTTTGATCAGTCTGGGCAAGCAGGAGTTTGTCTGAACACAGACACTCGCAAAAAGCAGGTTTGGCAACAGTGCAGAGACAGTGGGTGTGGCACAGTCTTCCAGACTCTTCTATCAGGTTTTGAAATGCTGCAGAAACGATTCAGAATGTTTTAAGAAATGGAAAAGACTTGACACCACAGTGTACCAGAGTCCTTGTGGTAAACCAAGCACCAACTATCACTCCAAGGAAGGGACAGCATGATGTTAGATACAGAGTAAAGCTCTCTCTACACTGTCCCCATCCAACACTCCCAGGACAAGGGTGGCATGGGGGTAGATACAGAGTAAAACTCCCTCTACACTGTCCCCATCAAACACTCCCAGAAGAATGCAACAGAGTTAGACACAACTTTGATATACAGAGGGATTTTTGGGTACAAGTCCAGCGTTCCCTAAAAGTGGCAACACAAGTGAATAAGGAGGTAAAGAAGGCTTATAACATGTTTACCTACATCTGTCAGTGCTGGAGATAGTGATGACTGCAGATGCTGTAGAGTCGGAGTGGATAAAGAGTGGAGCTGGAAAAGCACAGCAGGTCAAGCAGCGTCAGAGGATCTATGAGGGAAGACTAGTGGATGTGATCTGTATGGACTTCACTAAGGCAGTTTTTAAAATTAATTTGTTGGACTTGGGCATCGCTGGCTGGCCAGCATTGATATTCCATGCCTTGTCAAACTTTCGACAAGGTTCCCCATGGGAGACTGGTTTGCAAGGTTAGATCACAAGGAATACAGGGAGAACTAGCCATTTGGATACAGAACTGGCTTGAAAGTAGAAGACAGGGGATGGTGGTAGAGTGTGCTTTTCAGACTGGAGACCTGTGACCATTGTGTGGCACAGGGATCGGTGCTGGGTCCACTGCTTTTTGTCATTTATATAAATGATTTGGATGTGAGCATAAGAGGTATAGTTCGTAAGTTTGCAGATGACACTAAAATTGGAGGTGTAGTGGACAGCGAAGAGGGTTATCTCAGCTTACAACAGGATCTTGATCAGATGAGTCACTGCGCTGAGGAGTGGCAGATGGAGTTTAATTTAGATAAATGCAAGGGGCTGCATTTTGGGAAAGCAAATCTTAGCAAGACTGGAGTGCAGGTTCATAGTTCCTTGTGAGTGGAATCGCAGGTAGATAGGATAGTGAAGAAGGTGTTTGGTATGCTTTCCTTTATTGGTCAGAGTATTGAGTATAGGAGTTAGGAGGTCATGTTGCAGCTGTACAGGACATTGGTTAGGCCAGTTTTGGAATATTGGGTCCAATTCTGGTCTTCCTATAGGAAGGATGTTGTGAAACTTGAAAGGGTTGAGAAAAGATTTACAAGGATGTTGCCAGAGTTGGAGGGTTTGAGCTACAGGGAGAGGCTGAACATGCTGGGGCTGTTTTCCCTGGAGCGTCGGAGGCTGAGGGGTGACCTTACAGAAGTTTACAGAAGGCATGGATAGGGTAAATAGACAGGGTCTTTTCCCCGGGGTGGGGTAGTGCAGAACTAGAAGGCATTGGCTTAGGGTGAGAGGGGAAAAATTTAAAAAGGACCTAAGGGGCAACGTTTTCACACAGAGGCTGGTAGGTGTATGGACGATCCACCCTCTGTGTGAAAACGTTGCTTCTCAGGTCCCTTTTAAATCTTTCTCCTCTCAACTTAAAATTATGCCGTCTTGTTTTGAATTCACCCACCCTAGGGAAAAGACCATTGCTTATCCAAGCCCCTCATGGTTTTATAAACCTCCATAAGGTCACCCCTCAACATCATAGGTCCCAGTGACAATAGTCCCAGCCTATCCAGCTTCTCCTTATAAGTCAAACTTTCCAGTCCCAGTAACATCCTGGTAAATCTTTTTGGAATCTTCTCCAAATTAATAATATCCTTCCTGTAGCAAGGTAGCCAGAACTGTACCCAGTGCTCCAGAAGAGGCCTCACCAATGTCCTGTACAACTGCAACACAATGTCCCAACTCCTGTAAACAATGATTTGAGCAGTGAAAGCAAGTATGCCAAATGCTTCAGACAGCGATAAAACCAAGAACTTTAATGCCAGTTCCAGCATCTGGGAAATGTTTTCCAAGAGTCATAATTGATTGCATAAGATCCCCCTCTAAAACAAAAAGTGGGAATAATATTTGTTGATCGTAACAGTTGTGTCTGTGAAATTTCTGAAGGCCATTCAAATACACAATATCAAAGGATCATAGTAGAGTTACTCAATTCGTACTGAGCTACAACCAGGTCAATCATCAAATTTTACATCAAAATTATTCAAGGAAGCTATGGATAGCTTGGCAATAAAACAATTTAAATTAACTGTATACCATCCAGAATCAAAAGGAGCATTAAAACACTGGCATTAAACTTTAAAAACCATGTTGAGGGCTTATAGTCAAGACTATCCAGTGCACTGGGACAAAAGAATTCCATGTGTACATCTTGCAATTAAGGATGCACTTAATGAATCAACTAAATTCAGTCCATTTGAATTTATTTTCAGACATTGTTATGGACTAAGCCAGACCACTCAAAACATTCTTAATCAGGCAGCCCAGACATAACTTTGCAATTTGTTTCAGTAAATGTACAGTGACAATTACCCGGATTAACTTAGCTAGGTTGACTACCAAATTTTAAAACAGACAAAAACGTATTCACAAAATTACACAATGAAACACAAAGAACAGAATAAAGAACCCCGACAGAACTCAGTCTGTCCAAACTGGACTTAATTATGTTTTTTCTGAACATACACAATAATCCCAATAAGCAAACTCTCTTTAAAACCCAGTATGAATGAAACACTGGCTGAAGTTGAAGAGCAGAAAGAGAGAGAGTTTCCACACAGCTCCCTGTTGAACTTCCAACCAGTTCAAGACTGAACTAAAACTGCTCAGCTCAGCGAGACAACTGACCACTCCCTTTTCGTTCTGCAGGTCACTTCTAAAACATGACCCCTTTGGCCTCTAGTCTCATCTGTATAAACCAAAGGCCTCTCAAAATCCTTTCCATCTCTGTACCAAACCAGGCTGATGGGAGCCTGGCCCGGTTTATTAACCCTCTGAAAAACATCAAGGACAGAGTCTCCTTGAGCCAAGGAACAGCGTTTAGAAAAAAAAGGGACTAGCTTTGTGACACCTCCCCCCTTTAAAAAAATGAACCATCAATCCCAAAAGTTGGCTTCATTTTTGACCCTTCAAAAACCCAGTGAGGAGTCTAAGCATGCACATACACTATACTAACTATAAACATGCAAATATGTATAACCACATATGAATTCAGGCCGTGGTACTCCCACTACCGAACGCCTCCGTATCTCATTTGAGTCTCGATAACGGATCAGCAATCACATTTTCGCGACCTGCCACCTGCACAATCGTCAAATGGAACGGCTACAACAACAAGCTCCATCTAAACAGCCTGGTATTTTTGTCCTTAAATTTCTCCACAAATGTCAATGGGTTGTGATCAGTGTATACAGTTGTCTCAGATGCATTGTGGGAATATAAACACTGAAATGTTGGAATGCCAACACCAAGCTGAAAGTCTCTTTCTCCACCATTGAATATTTCTGTTGATGAACATTCAACTTTCTGGAAAAATACCTGATGGGTCTTTCTATTGCCTCGTCATCCTCCTGCCGGAGCACCGCACAGACACCAACATCACAGGCATTGATAGTCCTCTTGAAAGGCTCCGTGTAATCCTGTGTGGCTAATACTGGGGCAGTGGTTAACACAGTTTTTAGGCTGTCAAATGCCTTTTGACAGTCTGCTGTCCACTAAAACTTCTTGCCCTTTTTTAACAATTCGGTGAGTGGAGCAGCCACACTGCTAAAGTT
>NC_057716.1:107875586-107876855 GCF_004010195.1 Chiloscyllium plagiosum
GCACCATGACTATGGGTGAGCTCCAGTCACTGTAACTCACTTCGATTATGTCATCTTGGAGCATGCACTCTATCTCCTTCTGAACCTCTGCCAACTTTAGATTGTTATGTCTATAAGGATGTTGCTTAATCGGAACAGCATCTCCTATTTCTACATATGTACAATTAGGTTAATACTTCCCAATTTATTTCTGCATATCTCCCCATGTGATAGTAATATCTCTTTCAGGTCATTTTGATTTTCTTGTGGAAGATAACTCAATAATTTATCCCAATTTTTGACAACTTCCTCATTGTCCAATTTGATTTGAGGAATGTCCAAGTCAGAACCCTCTGAACGTGGTCCTCCCTTCTGTGCTGTAATCATTAACACCTTCTCCTCTTGCTTTCCTTCCCTATCAAAATACCTTTTGAGTATATTCACATGAGACACTCTGTGAGGTTTCTTCCTGTCTGGAGTCCTTATCAAATAGTTCACCTCACTCAATTTCCTCTCTATTTAATAAGGTCCACTGAACCTTGTTTTTAAAGGCTCACCTGTTACTGGAAGTAACACCGATACCTTATCCCCAATTGTAAAATTGCGAATTTGTAATTTCTTATCTGCTGCCTGTTTCATTGTATGCTGGGATACATTTAAATGCTGTCTAACCAACTCTCCAGTTCTATTTAATAATTCTCTAAAATTTGACACATAGTCCAAATGGGTGGTCTCTGGATTCTGACTTATTAATTTCTCCTTCATCAATTTTAACAGCCCTCTTACATCACACCCAAAGATTAATTCAAATGGACTGAATTTGGTCAATTCATTTGGTGCATCTCTGATCTCGAAAAGTACAAACGGGACTCCCTTATCCCAATCATCTGGATAATCCTGACCATAAGCCCTCAACATGGTCTTTAGAGTTTGATGCCATCTCTCTCGCGCTCCCTGTGATTCCGGATGTACGCAGTAGAATTGAATTGCTTTATTCCCAAGTTATCCAGAACCTCCTTGAGTAGTTTGGATGTGAAGTGTCATCCTTGATCTGACTGGATCTCTACTGGCAGCCCGCATCTTGTAAAACAATTTAAGTAATTCTTCTCCAACCCTTTTAGCTGTGATGTTGCATATTAGGGTTGCCTCTGAAAATCTCGTCGACATGTCCATTATTGTTAATAAATACTTATTCCCACTTTTTGTTTGAGGTAGGGGACCGACACAATCAGGATTAGAGTGGTGCTGGAAAAGCACAGCAGGTCAGGCAGCATCCGAGGAGCAGGAAAA
>NC_057716.1:107878278-107885441 GCF_004010195.1 Chiloscyllium plagiosum
GGCCCACTTTATTACAATGAAAACACTGGAGCATTTTAACTTCTTTGTCCCCCTCAAGGGTTTCTTTTTTACCCTGTGGTACATTATCCTTATGATCTTTACTGAGATCTACCTTTCCCTCTCCACGTGAGGATTTCTCTTTGCCCCAGTTTCTATCCCTCATGGACTGTAATTGATTCTGGAAGCCAAACGATGTTTTATGGACCAGCTCATAATCATCAGCCACTTCAGCTGCTAACCTTGCTGTTTTAACTCTCTGTGCTTCCACATGAGTTCACACTACTTCCGCACTAAGGTTACCCTCAGCCTTTATCTCCAGCCCTTTAAGCTGACTTTCCTTTTTAAGTGTCAGTTTCTGAAGTTCAAAAGCTCTCTCTTTTTCTTTCTCAGTGCTCTCTTTTTCCCTCTCTCCTGCTGCTCTCTCTTTTTCCCTCTCTTCTGCTTCTAATCATAACTCAAACTATTTCATTTCTGCTGCCCTTTCCATATCTCTCGCTGCGAACTCAAGCTGCTTCATTTGCAATTGACTAGACTTAATTATGATCTTCTAACCCTAACCCTAACCCTAACCTAATCCTAACCCTAATCTTCTTAATTATGACTTAATTATTAAGTCCAGACTAGACATAATTATGTTTTTTCTGAACGTACAACAGTCCCAATAAGCAAACTCTCTTTAAAACCCAGTATGAATGAAACACTGGCTGAAGTTGAAGAGCAGAAAGAGAGAGAGTTTCCACACAGCTCCCTGTTGAACTTCCAAACAGTTCAAGACTGAACTAAAACTGCTCAGCTCAGCGAGAGAACTGACCACTCCCCTTTCTTTCTGCAGGTCACTTCTAAAACATGACCCCTTTGGCCTCTAGTCTCATCTGTATAAACCAAAGACCTCTCAAAATACTTTCCATCTCTGTACCAAACCAGACTGATGGGAGCCCAGCCCGGTTTATTACGCCTCTGAAAAAAATCAAAACAGAGTCTTCTTGAGCCAAGGAACAGCGTTTAGAAAAAACATGGACTAGCTTTGTGACAACATGAGGTAAGAAGACCACTAAAATTTAGTAAGGAAAACGGGCAAGTCACAGTTCAGAGACACCACATTTGGATTATATGTCAAACTTTACAGAAAACTTAAAGTAGCGCAGCACGTGATGAAACAGAAATCAGACAAGAATTCAAAAATTTGTCGTTTTGCTGGTGGAGATAAAGTGTCAATATTGCTACCAGTGGTTGGTGAATTGTTAAAAGTAGTTTAGTGGGATGTATCAAATTGAAAGGAGATTGAGTGAGGTGACTTAGAGTCATAGAGTCATAGAGATGTACAGCGCAGAAATAGACCCTTCGATCCAACTCATCCATACCAACCAGATACACCAACCCAATCTAGTCCCACCTGCCAGCACCTGGCCCATATCCCTCCAAACCCTTCCTCTTCATATATCCATCCAAATGCCTCTTAAATGTTGTAATTGTACCAGCCTCCACCACTTCCTCTGGCAGCTCATTCCATACACGTACCATCCCCTGTGTGAAAAGGTTGCCCCTTAGGTTGCTTTTATATCTTTCCCCTCTCACTCTAAACCTATGCCGTCTAGATCTGGACTCCCCCACCCCAGGGAAGGGACTTTGTCTATTTATCCTATTCATGCCCTTCATGATTTTATAAACCTCTATTGGGTCATCCCTCAGCCTCTGAATTTGATAAGAATGCCAGACAGAAGGAAAACTCACAGAATGTGTGACATGAATATGCTCAAAAGGAAAGCAAAATGAACATGTGTTATTTGTTACAACGCAGAGTGAAGAACCAAATCCAGATAAATTTGAATTTGAAATTCCTTAAAATAAATTGGATAATGGGTCAGTTCTCAAAAATTGAAATGAATTACTGAGTTACCTTCCAGAGGAAAATCCAAATGACGAGAAAGAGTTATTATTATCACATGGACAGATGGGTGGGAATAAGCTGGGAACTAATAAGGTGATTGCACATGATATATGAAATGCTGCTCCAATTAAGCAACATCCCTATAGCCTTAACCCTCTAAATTTGGCACAGGTTTTAAATAAGAATAAAAGCATGCTCAAAGACAATATAATTGAAGGCGATTGCAGCAAATGGAGCTCACCCATAGTAATGGTGCCAAATTCAGATGGTACCCAATGATTATGTGTGGACTATTGCAAAGTCAATGCAGTTACACAGTCTGATTCATAACCTGTTCCACGGTATTGAGGAAGCAAGACAAGCAACTTATCTTTCGAAGCTGGACTTCTTCAAAGGATTCTGGCAGGTATCCTTATCCAAGAGAGTGAATGAAATTTCAGCTTTCACAATGTCAAATATTTAATATGAAAAGTGCACCAGCCACATTTCAAAAACTTCCCAATAAAGTCTTTTTGGGATTACCCAATTGTGTGGTGTATATTGATGATCTGGTGATTTTTAGTCACATACGGAAGGAACGTTTGGAGTATTATCTGAATTGTTTGATTGACTTTGGGAGGCAGCCTTGGTGATTAAATCTGGCTAAGAGTGAGTTTAGAAAAGCCCAAGTCACATTCCTTGGTAATATCATTGGATATGGACTAGTGGCTTTACGGGATATGGAAACAAAGCTTATTGGGGAGTTTCCCACACCATCAATGAAAAGAGAAGTATTATAATTCCTGGGGCTGAGTGGTTTTTATCAAAAATTTATTCCAAACTTTAGCAGCGTGGCTGCTCCACTGACTTGTTAATGCACTGCAAAAAATTTCTTTGGACATGGAATGTCAGAAAGTGTTTGGCAGCCTGAAAACTGTGTTAACCACCGCCTCAGTGTTAGCCACACCTAACATTGTCCAACACCTCAGTCATTTAAGGTGGCTATTGATGCGAGTGATGTGGGTGTTAGTACTGCATTCTTGCAAGAAGATGATAAGAAGATAGAAAGAACTATTGGGCATTTTTCCAGAAAGTTGAATACTCATCAACAGAAACATTTCCCAATTGAGAAGGAGACCTTGAGCTTAATATTGGCAATGCCAGTAATGCGGCTGAGACAATTGTATATACAGAACATAGCCCCTTAACATGCTTGGAAAAAATTAAAGATAAAATACAAGCCTGTTTAGAGGGAGTTTGTTATTATTTGAAAATTATACGCATGACAGGATGAGAGAACATAATTGCTGACGCATTGTCACGATTTTGATGAAGGAAGGTAAAGATGTTCGCAGGTGGAAGAAATGGATTGAAATGGACTATAATATGGAATGTTTTCATCTTTAGAGTCACTGGAATGTATATATATATATATATATATATAGTAGTGAACTAACAGAGTAAAACTAAAGGTTTTGTAAAAATGAAGCCATCTTTGTAAATTGATGGTTCTTTTTTTAACAGGGAGGTGTGACAATGCTATGGCTTTAAGAAGTGTATCTTGTCCTTTGTTTTGAAGGAGGTTTTGAGGTAGGGGCACTGGGTTGTCTATTTGAGCCAATAAAGTAAACAACTCATAAGGCCTTTTATTTTAAGTTAATAGAAGCGGCATGAATAGGTAGGATCAGACTTCCACAGATCTAGGGTTTAGTTTAGTTTGCAGCAGGTGTTGGGGTTTTGAAGTTGCTTGTGAAAGCTGTTATACATCACTCTCAACTGCAGCAAAAACCTGGAGTTCTCTCTCTCTCTCTCTCTCTGCCAGAACTTTCTCTTGGTGTTCTTTTCTCCTGAACTGAAGAAACATTTATTTTACTGAATTTGCCTCTGCCAAGGATGTGTTCATGGTATGTTACTATATTGGAACAGCTGTTGTTTAGTAAATTAAATAATCTATCATTCTGTTAAGTTTTCCTACAGATCTAACTGATTCCAATCCTTTAAATAAGATAAAAGTTAGCATCTAGGCTATCTCCTTGATATATGTGATGGGGTTCTTTGTTCTGGTCAATAGCAATATAGTTAGTGAATACAGGGATATTTATTAAAAATGGAGATGCAAAGGAATTTCTTCTCTCAGATAGTGAATGTCTGTGATTTTCTACTCCTGAGAATTTTGGGGGTTTGATCACTGAAAATATTTAAAGAGGAGGAAGATGGATTTTTGAAAAATCGAGGAAGTCAGGCCAATGTAAAGCTGACATGAAAGTGGAAGTTGAGACCTGGGCAAATCACTCATGATCTTTTATAATGGCAAAGCTGGCTTAAGGGGCTGGAATGTTCTTAAATATCCCATGTACAGAAAACTGGACAGGTTAATTTGAAAAAAAAATTTCTGCACAGATGCTTCGAAGGATGATGACTACAAATAAAGAAACAGGCAGTGCCTTGATCACCTGCAGAGACCTATTATTCAGCCTGTTGACACTCTACTCACACCATTGTGTACGATGTTTGATCACTCTGTCTATAAACTCTGGGCCTGTGAGCTTCTCCCTCACTTCACCTGATGAAGGGGCAGCATCCCGAAAGCTTGTGATTTCAAATAAACCTGTCAGACTATAACCTGGTGTCATGTGACTTCTGCCCCTGTCCAACCCAGTCCAACACCAGCACCTCCACATTATCATTACAAATAATCTGAGAACATAGAACATAGAACATAGAATAGCACAGCACAGAACAGGCCCTTCAGCCCACGATGTTGTGCTGACCACTGATCCTCATGTATGCACCCTCAAATTTCTGTGACCATATGTATGTCAAGGAGTCTCATAAATGTCCCCAATGACCCTGCCTCCACAACTGCTGCTGGCAACGCATTCCATGCTCTCACAACTCTCTGTGTAAAGAACCCGCCTCTGACATCCCCTCTATACTTTCCTCCAACCAGCTTAAAACTATGACCCCTCGTGTTAGTCATTTCTGCCCTGGGAAATAGTCTCTGGCTATCGACTCTATCTATGCCTCTCATTACCTTGTATACCTCAATTAGATCCCCTCTCCTCCTCCTTTTCTCCAATGAAAAAAGTCCGAGCTCAGTCAACCTTTCCTTATAAGATAAGCCCTCCATTCCAGGCAGCATCCTGGTAAACCTCCTCAGAACCCGCTCCAAAGCATCCACATCTTTCTTATAGTAGGGCGACCAGAACTGGACGCAGTATTCCAAGTGCGGTCTAACCAATGTTTTATAGAGCTGCAACAAGATCTCACGACTCTTAAACTCAATACCCCTATTAATGAAAGCCAAAACACCATATGCTTTCTTAACAACCCTGTTGGACCAAAATGGGTTTGAACAGAAGAATCCAAGCATTACATGAAAATTGGCGGTGTCTTAAATAGATTCCCCTGAGTGGAAGGCTCAACAACCAGGGCACATAGATTTAAGTTAAAGGGCAAGAGGTTTCGAAGTGAATGAAGGATGACTGTTTTTCAAAAACTGAAAGAACCATGCATGCTGGGAAACTGAAATAAAAACAGATATCAATGGAAAAGCTCAGCAGGTCTGGCAGCATCTCTGGAGAGAAAGCAAAGTTAACATTTCAAGTCCAATGACCCTTCTTCAGTTTGAATCGTCACTGTATTCACGAAGCATCCTGTTCCATGGTTCCACAATGAGACTACATCCTGTATTCATGGGGCAAAATGATGTTTGACCCAGAATCTTCCAAATAAATTTGAGTAATTTCACTAGTTTATGCCCATTCCCAATATTCTTAGAGTAGGATTACCACCAGTAATGTTACAATGCAATCATCATTGGTAATGATCAAACAAAATAATAACTAGCATTGTTAGAGTAGTGTTGGCCCATTTATATTAGTTCAGAGTCAGTTTGTTTGCATAAGAACATTACCTGGCAATTACAATTACAATAGTACCACATTAGGTTACAGCAGAATTGAAAATAGTAGTGGCAAAAACAGCAATTACTGGCAAAGCTCAGGAGGCCTGGCAGCATCTGTGGAGAGAAATTGTCAACCCGAAACATCAACGTTGATTTCTCTCCACAGATGCTGCCAGATCTACTGAACTTTTCCAGTAGTGATGTTAGTCCATGGTAATATTTGAATGGAATCAAAAATCGCCAATTAGAAATAGATAAACATCTAAAATATTAAAATAGTGTTTTCACCAGTAATGATCATTAGGTACTGAGGAGGGAGGAGGTAAACAGACCAATGTTACACCTTCTGCGGTTACAGGGGAAGATGTTGTTAGGCCGTAAGTGGGCACTAGGAGTGAAGGAGGAGCGGATTAGGGTGTCCTGGAGGGAATGGTCCCTGCAGAATGCTGACAGGGAGGGGAGGGGAATAGGGGTCTGGTGGTGGAAATGGCTGCTAATGATCCTCTGGATGTGGACACTGGGATTGGTAGGAGAGGACAAGGAGGACACTATCGCTGTTGTGTGAGGGGAGAGAGGGGGTGAGGGACAAAGTGCAGGAGATGAGCCAGACCCAGCTGAGGGTCCTATCAACAACAGTGTTCAGGAAGGAGGGGGACATTTCGGAAGCCCCCTTGTTGAAGTTGGCTTCATAGGAACAGATGCATTAGAAACGGAGGAGCTGGGAGAATGGAATAGAGTCTTCACAGGAAGCAGGGTGTCAGGATTTTTTTTTTTTTTTTTTATAGATATTTTTATTAGAAATTTAACATTTTTACAAGTTTACAGGGGGTAGGTGACCCACTGTGCCCAGGTCTTGGGAGGAGCACTATAGACTCAGTCTTACTGGGTCGCCGCCATCTTGGATCCCCCGTCAGGATTTTTAATCAAGGTAACTGCAGGAGTCGGTGGGTTTGTCGTAGATATCGGTGGCCAGTCTACACCCAGAAATGGAAACAGATATTGAAGATGAGAAAGGAAGAGTCAGAGATGGACCAGGCGAAGGTAAGAACAAGGTGGGAATTGAAAGCAAAATTCAGAAACCTTTCCAGTTCCTGATGAGAGAGGGAAGCAGGACTGATGATGTCTTCAATCTACCAGAGAAAAAGGAATATTCCACATACCCCACAAAGAGATGGGCATCACTGGGGCCCATGTGGGTTCCCATAGCTACCGGTTGCTGCCACTTCAACTCACCAGAGTCGAGAGTGTGATGCTGGAAAAGCACAGCCGGTCAGGCAGTATCCGAGGAGCAGGCGAATCAATGTTTCAGTCAAAAGCCCTTCATCAGGAATGTGGCTTGTGGGCCAGGGGGCTGAGAGATAAATGGGATGGGGGCAGCTGACAATGCGA
>NC_057716.1:107885941-107899743 GCF_004010195.1 Chiloscyllium plagiosum
CACAGGGAGGCAATGGCCCAGTGGTATTACTGCTGGACTGTTAACCCAGAGACCAGGTAATGCCCTGGGGACCCAGGTTCAAATCCCAACACAGCAGATGGTGGAATTTGAATTTAATTTTAAAATCCGGAATTAAGAATCTGATGATGACCATGAAATGATTGTTGGAAAACCCCATTTGATTCATTCATGTCCTTTAGGGAAGGAATCTACCATCTTTACCCTGGTCTCGCCTACATGTGACTCCAGACCCACAGCAATGTGGTTGACTCTTAACTGCCTTTAGGGATGGCAATAATTGCTGGCCGAGATAGTGACATCCTAATCCCGTGAATGCATTGTTTCAAAAATAAGAGGACAGTAAAGCATTCCAAAAAGACCAACTAATCAGGGGGCAAAAGGAAGACAGGAAATAAATACAATAACTACCACAGGAGAAAAAAAATACTTGGGAATCAGATGGGCCTGAAAACCGATAAATCCGAACAGGATGCATCCTGGAATATTTGGAGAAGAAGCTACAGAGATAGTGAAGACAATCTCACAGGAATCCTTCAATTCTGGAAAAATCCCAAAGGTTTGGAAAACTGCAAATGGAACACCTTTAACTGAAAAGGGAAGAAGACAGGTCACGAGAGGTCAGTTAGCTTAACATCTGTTATTTTGAAAATGTTAGTGTCTATTATAAGGGATCTCATCGCCAAGTGTTTAGAAACATACAATATGATCACGCAGAGTCAGCGTGGCTTCATTACGGGGAAATCACGCCTGACAGATTTAGGAGAATTCTTTAAGGAGTTAAGACAGAGCATAGATGAGGGAAAATCAGTGAATGTAATACATTTGGATTTTCAGGAGGCATTTGATAAGGTACCACACAGACTACTTAATAAGACCCCATGGTGCTGAGGGTAGTATATTAGCTCCATATGGGATACAAACTGAAAGGACTGTGTATGCTATAAATCACAAACAAAAACAGAAGTTGCTGAAAAAGCTCAGCAGATCTCACAGCACCTGTGGAGAGAAATCAAAGTTAATGTTTTGGGTCTTCTGAGGAAGGGTCATCAGACCCGAAACGTTAACTTTGGTTTCTCTTCACAGATGGTGCTTGACCTGTTGAGCTTTTTCAGCAACATCGGTTTTTGTTAGCTCTATCCGATAGAAGACAGAGAAATTGGAATAAGGAGGGCATTTTCAAGATGGCGTCCTGTAATTTGTCAAGTGCCACAGGGATCAGAGCTGGGACCACATTTATCTACAACACAGGTGAATCACTTGGATGAGAAAAGTGAATGTACTGTAGCCAAGTTTATGGATGACACAAAAAATCTGCAGAGGGACACAGACAGGGCAAGCGGTTGAGTATACATTTTGGCAAATGAAATATAATGTGGGGAACTGTGAGATAATGCACTTTGGCAGGAAGAATAGAGGACCTGAATATTATTTAAATGGAGAAAAACTGCAGAAAGCTACAGGACAGAGGGCTTTGGGAATCCTCATACACAAATCACAATAGGTTAGCAGCTAGGTTCATTGGATAATAGGCTGAACAGGCTGGGGCTGTTTTCCCTGGAGCTTCAGAGGCTGAAGGGTGACCTTATAGAGGTTTATAAAATCGTGAGGGGCATGGATAGAGTGAATAGTCAAGGTCTTTTCCCTGGGATGGGGGAGTCCAGAATTAGAGGGCATAGGTTCAGGGTCAGAGGAGAAAAATTTAAAAGGGACCTGAGGGGCAACTTTTTCACACAGAGGTTGGTACATGTATGGAATGAGCTGCCAGAGGATGTGGTGAAGGCTGGTACAATTGCAATATTTAAAAGGCATCTGGATGGGTATATGAATAGGAAGGGGTTAGAGGGATATAGAGTCAAAGAGATGTACAGCACAGAAACAGACCCTTCAGTCCAACCCGTCCATGCTGACCAGATATCCCAACCCAATCTTGTCCCACCCGTTAGCACCTGGCCCATATCCCTCCAAACCCTTCCTATTCATATACCTATCCAGATGCCTTTTAAATGTTGCAATTATGTTCATTCTAAATGATGAGAGACTCAACAAACAATCCAGGTCTCCCTCAATACACAACTTCAGTCACATCACACTGCAAATTCCCGCAACAAACTCTGTGTCCCACAATCCCACATTCCACATCCCCCCGATGAAGGAGCAGCGTCCTGAAAGCTAGCGCCTCCAAAGAAACCTGCTAGACCACAACCTGGCGCTGTGTGACCTTTAACTATTTGATCAGAAGTGTGAATGGGATTGAAAATGGCATTAACTGTGACGGGAAATAGGAAAAAAAAGTAATAATTATTGGGGCCAAGTGCTGGCAAATGGGACTAGATGAGGTTGGGATATCTGGTTGGCATGGACGAGTTGGACTGAAGGGTCTGTTTCCATATAGTACATAACTATGACTCTATGACTCAACAGGGGAGGTAAGTGGAATGTTGGCCTTTATTTCAAAGGGGATAGAGGATAAAAATAGGGAAGTCTTGCTAAAACTATAGAAGGCACTAATTCGATCATACCTAGAATATTGTGAACAGATTTGGTCCCCCTTATCTAGGGAAACATATTTTGGTATTGGGGACAGTCCAGAGAAGGTTCACTCGGCTGATCCCGGGTGTGGAGGGACTGTCTTATGAGGAGAGGGTGAGTAGGTTGGGTCTGTACTCAATGGAGGTTAGAAGGATGAGACAACCTTATTGAAACACCTATGATTCTGGGGGAGCTTGAGATGGGGGATGTGGAGAGATTGTTTCCTCTTATGGGAGAGTCTAGGGTCAGAGTGTCATCATATCAGAGTAAGGGGTCACCCCATTGAAGACAGAGATGGGGAGGAATTTGTTCTCTCAGAGGGGAGTGAATCTGTGGAATTCTTTACCACAGAGGGCTGTCGAGGTTGGGTCATTCAGGATATTCAAGGCTGAGAGAGACAGGTTTTTAAATCATAAAGGGAATCAAGGATTACGGGGAAAAGGCAGGATGGTTATAAGATTTACTATGATCTCACTAAATATCAGAGCAGAATTGATGGGCTGAATGGCCTACTTCTGTTCCAACATCTTGTGATCTTAGTATTACTCTTACCAGGTGACTGAAAAGGCCTGACAAGCCATTCAGTTCACCAGAATAGGGGCAGTAAATGGGAGTTCTGCCACTAAGCCCACACCTTAACACTGAATAAGAAATAAGGTGAACAGATTGGGCCTGTGATCTTTTATGAAGTGAAAAACGTTCAAAAAACATGAGGCTTTGTTGTTGAATGTCTGTTCACGACATTGTCTATAACTGACCTGTCAGCCCATTGATCACAGAATCATACCGTCATACAGCACACCTTTCAGCCCACTGATCACAGAATCATACCGTCATACAGCACACCTTTCAGCCCATCAAGTCTGTGCCAACCTGTTCTGCTCTGATGAAAAGACACTGGTTCTGAAATGTTAACCCTGCTTTCTTCCTACAGGTGCTACCAGACCTGTTGAGTTTGGCCAGCATTTTCTGTTTTTGCCTCGACTCCCACCCTCTGTCTCCTGTCACGAAGCCAATTTTGAATCCAACTTGCCAAGTTACCCTGGATCCCATTAGCTTTTACTTTATCAGTTTCCCATGTGGGACCTTGGTAAAAGCTTTGCTAAAATCCATGTCAACTGCCATATCATCACTTACACATTTAGTCATCTTCTCAAAAAATTCCACCAGATTTGTTCAGTGTGACCTCCCTCTGACAAAGCCATGCTGACTATCCCTGATCAAACCTTCCCTCTTCAAATGGAGGTTAATCTTTTCCTTCACTATTTTCTGCAATAGTTTCCCAGTCACTGAGGTTAGACTTCCTGGTTTATAAATCCCTGGTTTATCTCTTAAAACCCTTCTTGTAAAGTGGAATCACATTCACTGTTTTTCAGTCCTCTGGCACCTCCTCTGTGGCCTCAAAAAAGTTAAAACATTTCTGTCAGAGCCCCTGTAATTTCCTCCCACAGCAGCCTGACATACAACTCATCTGGGGCATTAGTCCATTTTTAAGCCCGCTAAAACCTCCAATATGCCTCGCTCCCTGTGTCAAACTGCCCAAGAAATTGGAAGTCCATCCTCTGGGATTCTGTGCCTATATCCTCATTCTCCAGAGTAAAGACAAATGTGAAATACTCATTTAACACTCCAACAATGTTCTCTGCCAATGTCCTCTCCTGGCACACACAGATTATCCCCTCGGTCCTGAACAGGTCCTATCTTTTCTCTGGTTATTCTCTTCCACTTGATGTACTTTTGGAATATTTTGAAGTTCTCCCTTATCTTACTGCATTGTTTTCTCATGCCCCCTCTTTGTTCTCCTGATTGTTTTTTGAGATCCCCCCTGCACTTTTTATACCCCACATGGCCTATGTACATGGACACCGAGATCTCTCTGCTTATCTACACTACCAAGAATCTTACCATTAGCCCAGCACTCCGCATTCCTGTTGCTCCTTCTAAAGTAAATCACCTCACACTTTTCTGCATTAAACTCCATTTGCCACCTCTCTGCCCAGCTCTGCAGCTTATGTATGTCCCTCTGTAACCTACAACATCCTTCGTCACTATCCCCAACTCCACCAACCTTAGTGTCATCCGCAAATTTACTAACCCATCCTTCTACGCCCTCATCCAGGTTATTTATATAAATGACAAACAGCAATGGCCCCAAAACAGATCCTTGCTGTACCCCACTAGTAACTGAACTGTGGGCGGCACAGTGGCACAGTGGTTAGCACTGCTGCCTCGCAGCGCCAGAGACCCGGGTTCAATTCCCGACTCAGGCGACTGACTGTGTGGAGTTTGCACGTTCTCCCCGTGTCTGCGTGGGTTTCCTCCGGGGGCTCCGGTTTCCTCCCACAGTCCAAAGATGTGCAGGTCAGGTGAATTGGCCATGCTAAATTGCCCGTAGTGTTAGGTAAAGGGGTAAATGTAGGGGTATGGGTGGGTTACGCTTCGGCGGGTCGGTGTGGACTTGTTGGACCGAAGGGCCTGTTTCCACACTGTAAGTAATCTAATCTAATCTAATCTGAACTCCAGGATTAACATTTTCCATCAACCACCAAGGAGGTAAATATGTGGTTTGAGGGATAGTGTAGAAGGAAAGGGTTTAGATTTTTGCGACATTAAGATCAGTTTTAGGAAAGGAGAAAACTGCTGAGGAGAGATAAGACCATAAGGTCACAAGACGTAGGAGCAGAAATTAGGCCATTCAGCCCATCGAGTGTGCTTAGCCATTCAATCATGGCTGTAAAGTTTCTCAACCCCATTCTCCCACTTTCTCCCTGTAACCCTTGATCCCCTTAATACATAAGAACTTATCTATCTCAGTCTTAAATTATACTCAATGGCCTGGCCTCCACAGCCCCCTTTGGCAGTGAATTCCATAGATCCCCCACTCTCTGACTGAAGGTGTTTCTCCTTCTCTCCATTTTAAAAGGTCTTCCCTTTACTCTAAGGCTGTGCCCTCAGGCCTTAGTCTCTCCTACCAATGGAAACATTTCCCCAACATCTACTCTGACCAGGCCATTCAATTAGATCCCCCCTCATCCTTATAAACTCCAACAGTATACATCCAGAGTCCTCAGACATTCCTTGTATGTTAAACTTTTCATTCCTGGGACCATTCTCGTGAACCTCCTCTGAACACACTCCTCCATCCTCTGGGATTCTGTGCCTATATCCTCATTCTCCAGAGTAAAGACAAATGTGAAATACTCATTTAACATATCCTGAGATACGGGGCCCAAAAATGGACTTCACATGAGCAGAAAAGGGAGGCAGTTGGAATGGGAGGAGTGACAGCAAGGACCAGAGGCCCAACAGGAAGGTAAATTTAAAGTATATAAACTTACCTGGTGTATAGGCAGAGCAGGAGCACACACAGGGCTGCTGGGTAAGTGAGGCCTTATATTTGGGCTGTTGCTTTACACGAAATAGTGCTCAGTTAGTGTCTCCCACCCATCGTCCTCCTCTAACCAAAAGAAAGGTTCTGTGCACCGGATTGGTAAGTGGACTAGTTTTTTTTACTTTTCAGTCGTTTCATTAGGAATTTAGAATAGTGGGAATGGAGGTTAGGGCAGTTGAATGTTCCTCCTTGCATAATGTGGGAGGTAAGGCTCACTTCCAGTGCCCCTGCTAACCGCATCTGTGGGAAGTGCACCCAACTCCAGCTGCTCGAAAACCACGTCAGGGAACTAGAGCTGGAGCTGGAGCTGGATGAACTTCAGATCATCCGGGAGGTGGAGGGGGTTATTGAGAGGAGTTACAGGGAGGTAGTCACACATCAGGTAAAAAAAGAAGGTAGATGGGTTACAGTCAGGGGACGGAGAGGAACTGGCAGGCAGTGCAGGGATCCCATGTGGCCATTCCCCTCATCAACAAGTATACCGTTTTGGATACTGTTGGGGGGGACAAATTACCGGGGTAAGCAGTGGGGCACAGGTCTCTGGCGCAGAGTCTGTTCCTGGAGCTCAGAAGGGAAGGGGGAAGAGGAGCAGAGCAGTAGTCATTGGGGACTCCATAGTTAGGGGGACAGACAGGAGGATCTGTGGGGACGAGAGAGACTCACAGTTGGTGTGTTGCCTCCCAGGTGCCAGGGTTTGTGATGTCTCTGATAGTGTTTTCAGGATCCTTGAGGGGGAAGGGGAGCAGCCCCGAGTCAGGGTCCACAAAGGCGCCAATGACATAGTTAGGAAGACACATGGGGATTTAAGGCCGAAAATCAAGAAGCTATTGTGGAAGCTTAGAGTTAGAACAAACAGAGTTACTATCTCCGATTTGTTGCCTGTGCCACGTGCTAGCGAAGTGAGGAACAGGGGGAGAGAGAGGATTTGAACACGTGGCTACAAGGATGGTGCAGGAGGGAGAGTTTTGGTATCGTGGATAATCGGGGCTCTTTCTGGGGTAGGTGGGACCTCTATAAGCAGGACAGTCTTCACCTGAACCAGAAGGATACCAATATCCTGGGGGAGAGATTTGCTAATGCTCTTTAGGGGTTTAAACTAATCCAGCAGGGGGATGGGAACCAAAATTGTAGTTCGAGTATACGGGAGGTTGAGGGTAATGAGGTCAGAAATATGGTTTCAAGGTCGCAAGAGGGCATCGGCAGGTGAGAAGTTGGTTTGAAGTGTGTCTACTTCAATGCCAGGAGCATCGGAATAAGGTGGGTGACCTTGCAGCATGGGTCGATACCTGGGATTTTGATGTTGTGGCCATTTTGGAGACATGGATAGAGCAGGGACAGGAAGATTCCGGGACTGACATGTTTCAGTAAGAACAGAGAAGATGGTAAAAGAGGGAGAGGTGCAGCATTGTTAGTCAAGGACAGTATTATGGTGGCAGAAAGGATGTTTGAGGACTCCTCTACTAAGGTAGTATGGGCTGAGATTAGAAACAGGAATGGAATGATTACCCTGTTGGGAGTTTTCTATAGGCCTCCAAACAGTTCCAGAGATGTACGGGACAGGATAGCAAAGATGATTCTCGATAGGAGTGAGAGTGACAGGGAAGGTGTTATGGGGGACTTTAACTTTCCAAATATTGACTGGGTATACTATAGTTCAAGTACTTTAGATGGGTCAATTTTTGTCCAATGTGTGCAGGAGGATTTCCTGATGCAGTATGTAGACAGGCCCACAAGGGGTGAGGTCACATTAGCTTACGTACTGGGTAATGAACCCAGCCAGGTGTTAGGTTTGGAGTTAGGTGAGCACTTTGGTGATAGTGATCACAATTTGGTTATGTTTACTTTAGCGATGGAAAGGGACGGGTATATACAAGAGTTATAGCTGGGGGAAAGGCAATAATGATGCGATTAGGCAAGATTTAGAATGCATAGGATGGGGAAGGAAACTGCAGGGGATGGGGACAATTGAAATGTGGAGCTTATTCAAAGAACAACTACTGCAGGTCCTTGATAAGTATGTACCTGTCAGGCAGGGAAGAAGCCGTTGAGCGCGGAAGCTGTGGTTTATTAAAGAAGTTGTATCTCCTGTCAAGAGGAAGAAGATGGCTTATATTAGGATGAGATGTGAAGGCTCAGTTAGGGAGCTTGAGAGTTACACGTTAGCCAGGAAAAAGACTGAAAGAGAGAGCTAAGAAGAGCCAGAAGGGGACATTAGAAGTCATTGGCGGATATGATCAATGAAAACCCTGTAGGTTTATCTGGAAATAAAGAATGCCAAGAGTAAGGTTAGGGCCAATCATGGACAGTAGTGGGAAATTGTGCGTGGAGTCAGAGGGGATAGGGGAAGCGCTAAATGAGTATTTTTGTCAGTATTCACAAGAGAAAAAGACAACGTTGTCGAGGAAAATACTGAGATACAGGCTACTAGATTAAATAGAATTAAGGTTCACAAGGAGGAGGTGTTAGCAATTCTGCAAACTGTAAAAGTAGATAAGTCCCCTGGGCCAGATGGGATTTATCCTTGGATTCTCTGGAAAGCCAGGGAGGAGATTGCCGAGCCTTTGGCTTTGATCTTTATGTTGTCATTGTCCACAGGAATAGAGCCAGAAGACTGGAGGATAACAAATGTTGTCCCCTTGTTCAAGAAGGGGAGTAGAGACAACCCTGGTAATTATAGAACAGTGAGCCTCACTTCGGTTGTGGGTAAAGTGTTGGAAAGGGTTATAAGAGATAGGATTTACAATCATCTAGAGAGGAATAATTTGATTAGGGATAGTCAACACAGTTTTGTGAAGCGTAGGTTGTACCTCACAAACATTATTGAGTTCTTTGAGATGGTGACCAAACAGGTAGATGAGGGTAAAGCGGTTGATGTGGTGTATATGGATTTCAGCAAGGTGTTTGATAAGGTTCCCCACGGTAGGCTATTGCAGAACATATGGAGGCATGGGATTGAGGGTGAATTAGCGGTTTGGATCAGAAATTGCTGAAAGAAGACAGAGGGTGGTGGTTGATGGGAAATGTTGATCGTGGAGTTCAGTTACTAGTGGGGTACTGCAAGGATCTGTTTTGGGGCCACTGTGTTTGTCATTTTTACAACTGACCTAGATAAGGGTGTAGAAGGATGAGTTAGTAAATTTGCGGATGACACTAAGGTCGGTGGAGTTGTAGATAGTGCCGAAGGATGTTGCAGGTTACAGAGGGACATAGATAAGCTGCAGAGCTGGGTTGAGAGTGGCAAATGGAGTTTAATGCAGAAAGGTGTGAGATGATTCACTTTGGAAGAAGCAACAGGAATACAGAGTACTGGGCTCATGGTAAGATTCTTGGTAGTGTAGATGAGCAGAGAGATCTCTGTGTCCATGTACATAGATCCTAGAAAGTTGCCACCCAGGCTGATAGGGTTGTTAAGAAGGCATACAGTGTGTTAGCTGGTTTTGGTAGAGGGATTGAGTTTCGGAACCATGAGGTTATGCTACAGCTGTACAAAACTCTGGTGCGGCCACACTTGGAGTATTATGTACAGTTCTGGTCACCACATTAAAGGAAGGATGTGGAAGCTTTGGAAAGGGTTCAGAGGAGATTTACCAGGATGTTGCCCTGGTATGGAGGGGAGGTCTTATGAGGAAAGGCTGAGAGACTTGAGCCTGGATGTGCAGGTAAAACTTTGATGGATGTCTTGTCCTACCTGCCTATCTTCTTTTCCACTTATTCACTCCACCGTCCTCCCTGGCCTATCACCTTCATCCCCTCCCCCACTCACCTATTGTACTCTATGCTACTTTCTCCCCATCCCCCACCCCCCTCTAGCTTACCTCTCCACACTTCAGGCTCTCTGCCTTTATTCCTGATGAAGGGCTTTTGCCCAAAACATTGATTTTACTGCTCCTCGGATGCTGCCTGAACTGCTGTGCTCTTCCAGCACCACTGATCCAGAATCTGGTTTCCAGCATCTGCAGTCATTGTTTGTACCTGAATAGGATGCATCCTAGATTACTGAGAGGTGAGGGAACAAATTGCAGGACCATTATCAGAAATTTCCAGGATTAGTCCGAGGTGACTGGAGGATTGCAAATGTCACACCGTTGTGTAAGAAAGGGGCCAAGGATAACCCGGGACATGACATGCCTCTCAGCTTGACATCTTGAGTGGGAAAACTGATGGTGGCCATTATACAGGAGAGGGTTAACATACACTGAGAGAAAAATAAGTTAATACTAAACAATCAACATGGCTTTGTCAAGGGCAGATCATGCCTGACAATTCTAATTGACTTCTATGACAAGGTGACACAGTCAGTGGATGAGGGTAGTGCTGTGGGTGGTGTATATTTGGATTTTCAGAAAGCATTTGATACATTGCCATGTGGCAGGCTGTTTATCCCATTGATGGGGCCTTGGCAGCAGGGCGACAGGATCAGAAACAAAGGGGAGATTCAGATGGACATTTCTCAGATTGAAGACGAATTGAAAGTGGATTAATGTTGGAGCCCTTCCCTTTTCTGGTTTATATAAATGATTTGGAGTTGGGTGTTGAGGGCAGAATCTCGAGATGTGCAGATGATACTAAGGCAGGGAGAATAGGAAATTGTGAGGATGGTGCTGAGCGACTTCAGAGGGACATTGACAGGTTGGTCAAATGGACAGATACCTGGCAGATGGATTTCGATGCAGAGAAATGTGAGGGAATGCATTTTGGGAGAAGAAACACAGACAATACAGGCCTCAGTGGTCCAACTCTGGGGGATACAGGAGCAGAGAGACCTCAGGGTTCACGTACATGATCCTCTGAATGTGGCTGGGCAAGGTGGAACAGTTGCTCAGAAAGCTTATCAGATCCTTGGGTTTATAAATAGAGGCACAGAGTATAGAAGAAAGGAAGTGATGTTCCACCTCTACACATTTGGAGCATCGTGTTCTGATCTGGGCACCTTATTTAAGGAAGGATATTAAAGCCCTGGAGAGAGTTCAAAGGGGATTTCCTGGAATGATGCCTGGAATAAGGGAGTTTAAATACAGGGAAAGATCAGAGAGTTTGGGCTTATTCCCCTTGGAACAGAGAAGATTAAGAGGTGACCTCATTGAGGTGTTCAAAATGATGAACAGTATTGACAGGTTTCCACTGGTTGGTATGTCAGTAACTAGGGGTCACAACTTCAAGATTGTCAGTGAGAGAGTTCGGAGTGAGATGGGAAGAAACTCCATTACTCAGAGAGTGGTTAGGATTTGGAATGTGCTGTCTGAGAGATTGGGGGAGGGGGATTTCACAGGAGGTTTCAGAAGAGAGCTGGGAATGTGTTTGAAAGGGATGAGGTTAGAGGGTTACAGAGATAGGGATGGAGAGTGGGACTGGCTGGGTAGCTCTTTCGGGAGCCAGTATAGATACGATGGTTTGAATAGCCTTCTTCTGTACTGCAAAATGTTATGATTTTGTAATTACATTTACACACCTTTGTGAATTGTTTACATGTCTGCTTCTCAATTGCCCACTGACTATTTGGGGGCCTATAATGCTCTCCTAACAGTGTTTTTATTTCCTCAACTCTACCCACAAAGCCTCATTGGAAGACCCTTCAAAGATATTGACCCTCCTTACTGCATAACTGATTCCTTAATTAATCATGCAACACCATCTCCTCTGTTACACCCTTCCTGTCTCAGTTGTCTCACCTCTACCCCACAATCTTGAGTTGCTAATCCTGCCCCTTCTTCAACCATGTCTCTGTAATAGAAACAATATCTGAAAAAAATCAATCTAATCCAGCATACTCTGAGCATTAAAGTAAAGGCCATCCAGTCTTGTATTACTCCCTTGAATTGCAACATGGTTGAACTCTCTCCGCATTGGTTGCGTTACTAAAGTACACTGTCTCCTTATTGTACTAATACTCTGCGCCTCCTGTCCCTTGCCCCCTGTCAGAATAGTTGAAACACCTCCTAACATCACTAGCAAACCCTCCACAAGGAGGTTGGTCCCATTCTGGTTGAGGCACTGATCATCTTGATTTATAGAGATCCCACCCTCCCCAGAAATGGTCCCGGTGATCCAGGAATCTAAAAACCTCACTCATGCACCAATTCCTGAGCCATGCATTCATCTGCCCTATTCCCCTGTTCTCACCCACTCCTCCCTGGACTCCAGTCAGATTTTTTCCACACTGTCTCCATTTAACTCAGTGTGTATGGATGAACAGTTTATGCTGATACTGGGTTATGAGCTTTATTCTCAGATTGTAATTAGTGTTAAGGATTTAGATGGAGAGGAATTTTTTAAGTGTGTACAAGAAAATTTTCTGATTCAGTATGTAGATGTATCCACTAGAGAAGGTGCAAAACTTGACCTACTCTTGGGAAATAAGGCAGGGCAGGTGACTGAGGTGTCAGTGGGGGAGCACTTTGGGGCCAGCGACCATAATTCTATTAGTTTTAAAATAGTGATGCAAAAGGATAGACTAGATCTAAAAGTTGAAGTTCTAAATTGGAGAAAGGCCAATTTTGACGGCATTAGGCAAGGACTTTCGAAAGCTGACTGGGCGCAGATGTTCGCAGGTAAAGGGACGGCTGGAAAATGGGAAGCCTTCAGAAATGAGAGAACGAGAGTTGAGAGACAGTATGTTCCTGTTAGGTTGGTAGGTATAGGGAATGCTGGATGACTAGAGAAATTGAGGGTTTGGTTAAGAAAAAGAAGGAAGCATATGTCAGAGATCAAATGAACACTTAGATTATAAAGGCAGTAGGAGTATACTTAAGAGGGAAATCAGGATGGCAAGAAGGGGACATGAGATAACTTTAGTAAACAGAATTAAGGAGAATCCAAAGAAATTTTACAAATACATTAAGAACAAAAGGGCAACTAGGGAGAGGATAGAACCCCTCAAAGAATAGCAAGGCGACCTTTGTGTGGAGCCACAGGAGATGGGGGAGATACTAAATGAGTATTTTGCATCAGTATTGACTGTGGAAAAGGACATGGAAGATATAGACTGTAGGGAAATAGATAATGACATCTTGAAAATGTCCATAATTACAGAGGAGCTGGTGTTGGATATCTTGAAATGCATAACAGTGGATAAATCCCCAGGAACTGATCAGGTGCACCCCTGAACTCTGTGGGAAGTTAGAGAAGTGATTGCTGGGCCTCTTGCTGAGATATTTGTATTATCGATAGTCACAGGTGAGGTGCGGAAGACTGGAGGTTAGCCAACGTGGTGCCACTGTTTAAGAAGGGTGGTAAGGCCAATCCAGGGAATTATAGACCAGTGAGCCTGACGTCAATGGTGGGCAAGTTGTTGGAGGGAATCCTGAGGGACAGGATGTATATGTATTTGGAAAGGCAAGGACTGATTAGGGATAGTCAACATGGCTTTGTGCGTGGGAAATCATGTCTCACAAACTTGATTGAGTTTTTCGAAGAAGTAACCAAGAGGATTGAAGAGGGCAGAGTGGTGGACGTGATCAATATGGACATCAGTAAGGCGTTTGACAGGGTTCCCCGTGGGAGACTGGTTAGCAAGGTTAAATATCATGGAATACAGGGAGAACTAGCCATTTGGATACAGAAGATAGATGGCAACGCAAACATTATTAGCTCAGATAAATTAACTGAATTACAGCAAAAAGATGAAAATTTAAAGCAATTGTATCAAAAGGTATACATGGCGGATCGGTGCTAGGTCCTCTACTTTTTGTCATTTATGTAAATGATTTGGATGTGAACATAGGACGTATAGTTAGTAAGTTTACAGACAATTCTAAAATTGGAGGTGTAGTGGACAGCGAAGAGGGTTACCTCAGATTACAATGGGATCTTGATCAGATGGGCCAATGGGCTGAGAAGTGGCAGATGGAATTTAATTCAGATA
>NC_057716.1:107899939-107907086 GCF_004010195.1 Chiloscyllium plagiosum
CGGGGAGTCCAGAACTAGAGGGCATAGGTTTAGGGTGAGAGGGGAAAGATATAAAAGAGTCCTAAGGGGCAACGTTTTCACACAGAGGGTTGTACGTGTATGGAATGAGCTGCCAGAGGAAGTGGTGGAGGCTGGTACAATTATAGCCTTTAAAAGGCATTTGGATGGGTATATGAATAGGAAGCGTTTGGAGGGATATGGGCCGGGTGCTGGCAGGTGGGACTAGATTGAGTTGGGATATCTTGGTTCGGTTAGGCCAGGATGAACGAGTTGGACAGAAGGGTCTCTTTCCGTGCTGACAATATCTATGACTCCATGACTCTAATTCATGCTGAAATCCAGGTTCCTGATGGATGTGCTACAGCCCCTCAGTCACCTTCAATTCCCCATCTTAGATCTTCTACTTCAGAAAGCTGGGTGGCCAAGGATAAGTCAAATTTTACTCAGTCATATGTTTACTGACAGAGAGTAGCATTACAGGCCGAATCTCCAGACTCAATCATACCACAGGTTCATCGTCTCTCCATACCCCAATTCAACTGGCCTTGCTGGAACTGATTGTTCCAATGGAATGAAACATTACTGATCCCCTGTTACAAAAATCCCAAACTATAAAGATAACACAAATTAAAATGGGGGTATTCGCAATGGGAGGTGATGATGTCCCCAGCCAGACTCACCCATAGCTCAGAAAACCTTGAAGGTACCGAGAGGCACCTCATGTTGTCGCTGTCCAAGGAAACCCAGATACAGACGTTCCCACTGGACAGACACCCTCAGCTCACACCAAACCACTGCTCTGACCATCTGTCAATGCCCACACTGACCAGGCCCAGGGGCTTTATGCCTCCCAACACCAATGCCACCCTGTCCCTTACCCACTAGATTGGCAAAGATTTGTGCCCCTTTCAGGAGATGGGAGAGCAGCTGCTTTTGTGTCCCTCCAGCCCCACGTTTAAATATTTCAGCCACAATTTCACAGAAATCCCAGGCAGCTCAGGAGTCCGTGAATGGACATAACCATCTGTTAGACAGGAGGATCAAACCTCCTGTGTCCGTGTGAAATCCCATTCTGCTGATCGCCTCCGTGCACTCACTGCGAGGAGACTGAGATCCACATTTTCCCTGATTCCGGGGAGTGAGGGACACCCCATCCTCAATCATTGAAGGATCTCAATCAATTTCAAAACCAGTTGATTTGCTGATGTCCCTTCGTGAGGGGAACCTGTCTCCCCCTACACCCTCACTGCCACAGGGAAAACTGGGATTTGTCCAAATATCTCTCTGAATGAGACCAAACTAATATAAAAAATCACTGTCGAGACTGAACGTCTGTACCTGGGTTTCCTTGGACGGCAACAGCATGTCCTGCCTTTTGGTACCTTCAAGGTTTTCTTTGAGGTATGAGTGAGTCTGGCTGAAGACAGGAGGTGGCATGGTGACTCAGTGATTAGCACTGCTGCCTTACAGCACCAGGGACCTGGGTTGGATTCCAGTCTCAGGCGACTGTCTGTGTGAAGTTTCCACATTCTCCCCATGTCTGCGTGGGTTTCCTCCGGGTGGTCCGGCTTCCTCCCACAATCCAAAGATATGCAGGTCAGGTGAAGTGGCCATGCTAAATTGCCCCATAGTGTTCAGGGATGTGTAGGATAGTAGCATTAGTCAGGGGTAAATGTAGAGTAACAGGTCTGGGTGGGTTACACTTCGGAGGGTTGGTGTGGATTTGTTAGGCCGAATGGCCTGTTTCCACTCTGTCGGAATTCTATGATTCTAAAGGACCACCCCCCCCCTCCCCCCCGCGACACCAATGCAGCTAACCGTCCTCTGAGACCAGCTCTTGAGAGAGTGGTGCTGGAAAAGCACAGCAGGTCAGGCAGCATCTGAGGAGCAGGAGAGTCAACGTTTTGGGTATAAGCCCTTCGTCACTCCTCACTTTCTCCCTCTCAGACCCGCATTGCCAGTCCAATGTGACAGTGCCCCCCTCCCCTCCCCACCAGCTTCACCGCCTGACTCCGAACGGACAAAGACTGGCAGCGTGGTTGGCGCTGGTCTTTGGTTCCAGGGTGGGGGTCACTCTCTTCTGGAGAATGTGAACCCCGTGCTCCCGCAGGCTGTCAGGGAAACTCAGAATATGGAATCACTTTGTCGGATTTCAACACAATCTTTTCTTTCAAACTGCTCTGATCACCTCCAGCTGGAATCAGAATCTGGATGTGATTCACACCAGGGGTCAAGTGGGAATGCAGTAGGGTAGACAGGAATTCATTCTCTCATCAGTGCACTTTGAAAAGCCTTCAAGATAATTCTGATTGGATGTGGATATCCCCCTCCAGTCTTGGCAGTGATGTTTTTAATTAGCTCTCATTCTCAGAGATATTCGGACAAATCCCAGCTTCCCCTGTGAACGATCTCCCAACACTGAAGGGATTGTGCTTCCCTTGCTCCCTGCGTTAAAAGGTGAGAATTTCTCCCCATTTTCTCTGGATAATCAATCCGTAAAATCCTGTGCCCCGCTCACCCGGCTGCTTATTGATGACAGGTACGCGATCTGATCAGGTACAGAACGTGTGCCAATGTCCAGGTGCCCGCAGGTAAACAGAGAGCTCACTGTCAGTGCTGGCACAGTCAAGGGCTACTCACCCACAGCATACAGGAAAGGCAGATCCACCGTGCTCTGTTACTGCTCGCAATCCTGGGCAGACCAACAGCGAAGGACGGCATGGCAATGCCCAGTCAGCAATCCCGACAAAATCACCGGCCAGGGTCAGTGCAATCAAACCTCACTGCGTTAGCTGCGGCGCAGGGTTCCAGCCATCTCTCTTGGATTCCTCTCTCTCTCTCTCTCTCTCCGCCTCTCTCTCTCTCTCTCTCCGCCTCTCTCTCTCTCTCTCTCTCTCTCTCTCTCTCTCTCTCCGCCTCTCTCTCTCTCTTTGCCTGCTGCTCTCAGTCTTTACGAGTTGTTTCTGAGCAGACTGAGGAAGACTGAAACCCCCCCGTTCTCCCCTCCCCTTGGAAGCTCCTTCAGCCCCTGTGTTGTAGACCACTCCCCTTACCCACTTCACAGACCAGAACCTCTCTATGAGTAAGAAAGTCCTTGACGGGTCCCTCTGCCAGTCTTTTCAAATAAAAAAATTACTTCTGTTCCACAGGAGATGGGGGGGGCCGGGGGTGGCTGTTGTGGGATCTCACAGACAGATTTCTTTCAGGCTGTCTGTGTGTGTGTCCCTTTCTCCCTTTCTTTCAAACTCTGGGCCTCCTAAGTTCAGGAGCAGGATCTCTGTACATTTGCCTGGGTGGATATAAAAATAAACAAAAAGCAGCCACCCGCCTCCAGGGAATTGGGAATAGAGGAGGGAGAGAAAGGAAAGAGAGAGAAAAGCAAAGTGTTCTCAAATCTTTAGGACAAAGATTGTCTTTATATTGTGCAGCAGCATACATAACTGTTGCGGTTTTCAGAGTATTTCTTCAGATACAAACCATCCACAAACCCCCCTCGAAATGAAAACATATTTATTCCAGTGACTCTGACTGTAGTTTATTGCTGGCTTGCCTCAAAGTGCTCCACTCTAACCATATTCAGTATGGCTCAGTTCATGTTAACCCTTACAAACCTCATGATGGTTCAAACAGCTTCTCCACAGCCACCAAACGAAGGCTGCAAGTCTCTGAACTTGGCCGGGGAAGTCGCTCATTCACTCAAATTCGAACACCGAGAATCCTCAGCGATACAGCCAGCCAGGATTATAAACTTCCAAAAACAGAAATTGCTGGAAAAGCTCAGCAGGTCTGGCAGCATCTGTGAAGAGAAGGGTTCTGAGGTAGGGCCACTGGACCTGAAATGTTAACTCCAATTTCTCTCACAGATACTGCCAGACCTGCTGAGCTTTTCCAGCAATTTCTGATTTTGCTTCTGATTTACAGCATCCACAGTTCTTTTAGTTCTTAACTGACTAGATTGATGGATTACCAAAGTAATGAGCCATGATTCAAGTTGGAGCTGACTCCTTCATATACAAATAGCCCAGGGAATAATATCACTCCAATATCACCACTGAACTCTCTTACAGCTCCAAAACCTCCCAGACACATCTCGCTCCACACAACAGTCAGCACCCAGCACACTACGGACAGACATCATGAGCCCTGATGCAAACTTTGTCCAAAGCCCTGATGCTGAAACATCACATCATTAAGGGCTGAATGGCCTCTTTCTCCACCAGAATAATGCTGAGATTCTGGTCCTGTGAATTACGAGCCACAAGTTCCCAATTTGGCAATCACAGAGTTGCCAGGATCTATTAGATCTTTTGTAAATCCAGCTCAGGGTCCAATGCCATTTTAGTTTGCCCTGGATCACAAGCGCATGGACCAAGACCACATCAATGCGTAAACTGCCCACTTCAAGGCTCACCTCACCTTAAAAATGGATGTCTCTGAGTGAGGGACTGCATGGGCTGGCCGCTGTCATAGCAACCATAATCCTCCATTTACCCCAACCCCGTCAAAAATCTGTTTCTAGTTTTTCCCTGTGGGAGAGTCTCGGGTCAGAGGGGCATCAGTTCATTTAAGACAGAGATGAGGAGCAATTTCTTCTCTCAGTCCATCACGCAAACCAGCCTTCCATCCAATAATAAAAAAAAAGGGGGGCACGGTGGCTCAGTGGTTAGCACAGCTGCCTTACAGCACCAAAGACCCGGGTTCAATTCCCGCCTCAGGTAACTGTCTGTGTGGAGTTTGCACATTCTCCCTGTGTCTGTGGGTTTCCTCTGGTTTCCTCCCACAATTCAAAAAAAAAAACGTGCAGGTTAGGTGAATTGGCCATGCTAAATTGCCTGTAGTGCTAGGTGAAGGGGTAAGTGTAGAGGAATGGGTCTGGGTGGGTTACTTTTTATGGGCGGCACGGTGGCACAGTGGTTAGCACTGCTGCCTCACAGCGCCAGAGACCTGGGTTCAATTACCTCCTCAGGCGACTGACTGTGTGGAGTTTGCACGTTCTCCCCGTGTCTGCGTGGGTTTCCTCCGGGTGCTCCGGTTTCCTCCCACAGTCCAAAGATGTGCAGGGTCAGGTGAATTGGCCATGCTAAATTGCCCGTAGTGTTAGGTAAGGGGTAAATGTAGGGGTATGGGTGGGTTTCGCTTCGGCGGGTCGGTGTGGACTTGTTGGGCCGAAGGGCCTGTTTCCACACTGTAATGTAATGTAATCTAATCTAATCTAATCTAAACTCTGTCTGTATATGCCACTGCATTGGGAAAGCAGCCAGCATCATTAAAGACCCCTCCCACACCAGTCATACTTTACCACCCTCTTCCATTGGGCAGAAGATACAAAAGTATGAAAATACATACCAACAGATTCAAGACTAGCTTCTTCTCCGCTGTTATCAGACTTATGATTAGATTCCCTACAGTGTGGAAACAGGCCCTTCGGGCCAACAAGTCCACACTGACCCACTGCCCTCTGACTAATGCACCTATCACAATGGGCAATTTTGGACAGTAGAAGGAACCAGAAACACCAAGAGGAAACCCACCCAGACACGGGGAGAATGTGCAAACTCCACACAGACAGTCACCCAAGGCTGGAATCGAACCTGGGACCCTGGTGCTGTGAGGCAGCAGTGCTAACCACAGAGCCATCATGCCACCCCACATGGACCTCTCCTATATTAGAGTCAATCTTTCTCCGCACCTTGTCTATAGCTATAACAATGTATTCTGCATTGTTCTTTTACTCTGATGTACTTATGTAAGGTATGATTTGTCTGGTTAGCATGCAAAACAATACTTTTCACCGTATCTCAGTGCACGTGACAATAATAAATCAAATTAAAACCAAATTTCACAAGGCTGTTGCGGCTGTGTCTTTAAACATATTCATGGCTGAGACAGTTATATTTTTAATCAGGAAGGGAATTAAGGGTTCTGGGAAAAAGTCAGGAAAATGGCCTCATTTAACAATTAAGCAATGGGTTAGTTCAGTTTTAGCACTGCCCAAGAACTGAGTTTTCTTCCCTGCCATCAGCTCAAACATGAGACCAATATTGGACATACCCCATGCAGATGCATTTAACCCAGCAGGCTGGTCTTGTCTTGATCAATTTGAGGGCATTCATATTTTGGGCCCTTCATCTGCCCAGATGTCATGAGTGCAACCCAGAAACAAAACCAAACACTCACCCTCCTCAAACAACACCCCCTTCCACCAAAGAAACACGGGGCACAGCAGAGACATCAAGTCACTGGGTAAGTGTTGAAAGAAAAAGAAGACAGTATTTGTGCGCTTTCTATTTGTCTCCCATTCTGCCTCTTCTCCTCCCTTTCAACTTCCCATTGTATCTCTCCAGATGGAGAGAGTGTGTGAAGGAAGAAAGAATCCCGGAGAGAGCAAGGAGAAAGGGAGAGGAAGGAGAAACAGAATAAGAGAATGAAAGAGAGAGGCTAAGGGATGGAGAAAGAGTGAGAGAGAAGAGAAAGAACAAGAGTAACATGGGATCATCGGAACAGATGTAGGCCATTCAGCCCCTCAAGCCTTTTCCACCTTTCGTGGTCTAACTCCATAAACCTGTCTTTGGCCCCTATCCCTTCATATCTTTGCTTAACAAAAACTCATGGATCTTAGATTCTGGTGCAAAAGCAGGAAAGGAGAGGGAAAAAAAGGCAAAAAGCAGACAGAGAAAGACAGAGAGAAAACAGGAGACAGAAACCGAGGGAGAAAGTAGGAAAGAAAATTTTAAATAGAACGAAACAAATTGCTCAGGAGATGAAATGGAGAGGATCCACGATGGAGTACAGCAGACACAGACTGAGATTAGCAAACTGATTGAGAGGGAGGGATGAGCAGAATAAATACTGTCGAGAAATTCACTGGGAAATAAGACATGAGGAGAAAGAGAGCGTGGAAAAAGGAATCAACTAAAGCGATGACGAGAGTAGTGAGCAGGACTCGAGCAGACAATCCCATCTAATCTCAGTCTCCCTACCAATTTCTCAAACCAAAATGTACCACTCCACATTTTGTTGAGTTAAATTTTGTCAGCCGTTTCTCCCCAATTCTACTCCTGTCCATGTCTTTGAGGAATCTAACACAATACTCACACAAAATAACACACCAATAACATACACAGAGACACAGGCACACACACACACA
>NC_057716.1:107907719-107908888 GCF_004010195.1 Chiloscyllium plagiosum
CACACACACGCAGTACTTTTCTCTCTCTCATACACAGGCACACAGACACATTCTTTCTCTCTCTCACACACACAAACATGCACACACACGCACAGACACACACACAGTTCAGAAAGGGTTAAACCATGCTGGTAACTTCTCCAATTCATAACCTCTGCAAACAATTTAAATGTAATGATATAAAACTGTTTGTTTCCCCTGAGGCTCCAACAAAATACAATAAAAGGCTGCAACAAGCAAATTTTACACGACCTTTTATAGGGGAGAGTGGGAATGGATGAGTGAAAGTTGCAGGAAATTCAAAGTTCAAGTCTGGGTACCTTTGACAGAGTAAGTAAAGTTCTGGGAGAGGTCCCCCTCACTTGTGCTACATCACTGAAAACCTCTCACTGCTGATACTGCTGAGGCTCCGTCACATGCTTCACCTCATCACAATCTCACTGCATTTTGCCTCAGGTCACAACTCGCAAGGCCCAAGGGTCACCCACAGGCTAGAAATTACAGATTAAACTCTACTGGGGCAAAGAGGGTCAGTACTGAGGGGGTGCCGCACGGTTAGAGGGTCAGTGCTGAGGGAGTGCCGCACTGTCAGAGGGTCAGTGCTGAGGGAGTGCCGCACTGTTATAGGGTCAGTACAGAGGGAGTGCCGGACTGTCAGAGGGTCAGTACTGAGGGAGTGCCACACGGTTAGAGGGTCAGTGCTGAGGGAGCGCCGCACTGTCAGAGGGTCAGTACTGAGGGAGTGCCGCCCTGTCAGAGGGTCAGTACTGTGGGTGTGCCGCACTGTCGGAGGGTCTGTACTGAGGGAGTGCCGCACTGTCAGAGGGTCAGTACTGAGGGTGTGCCGCACTATAGGAGGGTCAGTACTGAGGGAGTGCCGCACTGTCAGAGGGTCAGTGCTGAGGGAGTGCCGCACTGTCAGAGGGTTAGTACTGAGGGAGCGCCGCACTGTCAGAGGGTCTGTACTGAGGGAGTGCCGCACTGTCAGAGGGTCAGTACTGAGGGTGTGCCGCACTATAGGAGGGTCAGTACTGAGGGAGTGCCGCACTGTCAGAGGGTCAGTGCTGAGGGAGTGCCGCACTGTCAGAGGGTCAGTACTGAGGGAGTGCCGCACTGTCAGAGGGTCAGTGCTGATGGAGTGCCGCACTGTCGGAGGGTCAGTATTGAGG
>NC_057716.1:107910795-107932074 GCF_004010195.1 Chiloscyllium plagiosum
CACTGTCTGTGGGTGTGCTGCACTGTCTGTGGGTGCGATGCACAGTCTGTGGGAGTGATACACTGTCTGTGGGAGTGATACACTGTCTGTGGGAATGACACACTGTCTGTGGGAGTGCTGCACTGTCTGTGGGAGTGATACACTGTCTGTGGGAGTGATACACAGTCTGTGGGAGTGATACACTGTATGTGGGAGTGCTGCACTGCCTGTGGGAGTGATACACTGTCTGTGGGAGTGATGCACTTCCTGTGGGAGTGATGCACAGTCTGTGGGAGTGATGCACAGTCTGTGGGAGTGATGCACTGACTGTGGGAGTGATGCACTGACTGTGGGAGTGATACACTGACTGTGGGAGTGATACACTGTCTGTGGGAGTGATGCACTGTCTGTGGGAGTGATGCACTGTCTGTGGGAGTGATGCACTGACTGTGGGAGTGATGCACTGTCTGTGGGAGTGATGCACTGACTGTGGGAGTGATACACTGTCTGTGGGAGTGATGCACTGTCTGTGGGAGTGATGCACTGTCTGTGGGAGTGATGCACTGTCTGTGGGAGTGATACACTGTCTGTGGGAGTGATAGACGCCTGTGGGAGTGATACACTGTCTGTGGGAGTGATACACTGTCTGTGGGAGTGATGCACAGTCTGTGTGTGTGATACACTGTCTGTGGGAGTGATACACTGTCTGTGGGAGTGATACACTGACTGTGGGAGTGATACACTGACTGTGGGAGTGATACACTGACTGTGGGAGTGCTGCACTGCCTGTGGGAGTGATACACTGTCTGTGGGAGTGATGCACTGTCTGTGGGAGTGATGCACTTCCTGTGGGAGTGATGCACAGTCTGTGGGAGTGATGCACAGTCTGTGGGAGTGATGCACTGTCTGTGGGAGTGATACACAGTCTGTGGGAATGATAGACGCCTGTGGGAGTGATACACTGTCTGTGGGAGTGATACACTGTCTGTGGGAGTGATGCACAGTCTGTGTGTGTGATACACTGTCTGTGGGAATGATGCACTGTCTGTGGGAGTGATACACTGTCTGTGGGAGTGATACACTGTCTGTGGGTGTGCTGCACTGTCTGTGGGAGTAATGCATAGTCTGTGGGAGTGATGCACTGTCTGTGGGTGTGCTGCACTGTCTGTGGGAGTGATGCATTGTCTGTGGGTGTGATGCACAGTCTGTGGGAGTGATGCACAGTCTGTGGGAGTGATACACTGACTGTGGGAGTGATGCACTGTCTGTGGGAGTGATACACTTCCTGTGGGAGTGATACACTGTCTGTGGGAATGATGCACTGTCTGTGGGAGTGATACATGCCCTGTGGGAGTGATGCACTGTCTGTGGGAGTGATACACGTCCTGTGGGAGTGATGCACAGTCAGTGGGAGTGATGCACAGTCTGTGGGAGTGATGCACAGTCTGTGGGAGTGATGCACAGTCTGTGGGAGTGATACACTGTATGTGGGAGTGATGCACTTCCTGTGGGAGTGATGCACAGTCTGTGGGAGTGATACACTTCCTGTGGGAATGATGCACAGTCTGTGGGAGTGATACACTCTCTGTGGGAATGGTGTACAGTCTGTGGGAGTGATACACTTCCTGTGGGAGTGATACACTGTCTGTGGGAGTGCTGCATCTCTGTGGAATTGCTGCACCATCTGTGGCAATATCCAGTGAACCGTCATATAAAGTACTTTGGGTATCACACATTTCACAGCAATAGAGTCCTAGAGATGTCCAGCAGAATAAAAGTCCCTTCAGCCCATCACATCTGCATTAGTCAATAACTACCTCCCTATTCTAATCCCATTTCCTAGCACTTGGTGCATATCCTTCTCTACCTTGACATCACAAGGCCATGTCTAAATCCTTCTTCAATGTTAAAGAGTTTCTGCCTGTTCCACCTTCATGCTCTTCTGTCAATATGTTCCTTATGTGTACTACATCTCAAAGCAAATCGCATAATGTTTGTACAAACATTAACAAATATACTCCCAAACAAACTGAGGCACCCAGACAGGGGAAAGAATGATGACGGAAACCCAGTGGAAAGGAGCCTTGATCCAGAGTTGTGCTGTCACACCCGGTCCATTGTCGATGGTACACAGTTCAAAATTGGACTAATTGTCTCAGACATGAACCCAGGAACCCGAAAATAACAGTTCGTTTCAGCCAATGTCAGCTGGAATTTTACAGAGAAAGAGGCAGAAGAATGGCCCAGGGTCCCGGGGGGGAAAGGAGATGGTCCTAAAGAACGCCAGGGAATGGGCCCTGTCAAAGGCCGAGAAAGGGAAAGGGAGCTTGAGGTTGGGAGAGATTCCGGAGTTTAGGTTGCTGAGGAAGATTGCTTGAGGTGGGTCAGTGCCCACCTTCTTACAACAGCAACACAAAACTGCAGGTCTTCAAAAGGGCAGAAGTTCACGAGGTTAATGATTTGATGATATCATTGCAACTCTGGTCAGCCTGATTCCCATCAAAGGTCTCCCCCAGAGCCTTGTCTGCATTAATGACCTCACTGACAGGTCCACTCCCTCCATAAACAATTGGGGATTTGGGACATAATTGGACTGTCCGACACAAATCACTGGAACCTTTAGCCGTTATTGCATTTCTCTGGACTGGGCTCCCCATTCATCCAATGGCACCTGCTGGGAGGTGCATTATTCCAAGCCTCTCAGGGTTGTATCCTAGCAACAGGAGAAATGTCACTCATTCAGGACGGCACCCTGCTAATTGCAGGGAGTTACTGGACCCAGTGCCTTGTGGTTTGGAACAGGAGCTGAGAATTCTAGGAATGCCAGTCAGCAATGCATTTACATTTTTATTGTGGGATTTTTTTGATTGACCTCATCATACAACTTGTTCAAACCAGTCCAGCCCAATGGCTCAGGGCCTTGTTTGCAGCAGCTCCACCTGGAGCAGGGGCTAGCTGTCAATGGCTAACTCTCAAAGCACAAAATTGCTTGACGCAATTGGCCCCTGTCTTAGAGTGATAGTCATAGAGATGTACAGCAAGGAAACAGACCCTTCGGCCCAACCCGTCCATGCCGACCAGATATCCCAACCCAATCTAGTCCCACCTGCCAGCACCTGGCCCATATCCCTCCAAACCCTTCCTATTCATGTACCCATCCAGATGTTGCAATTGTACCAGCCTCCATCACTTCCTCTGGCAGCTCATTCCAAACACAAGCCACCCTCTGTGTGAAAACGTTGCCCCTTAGGTCTCTTTTATATCTTTCCCCTCTCACCCTAAACCTATGCCCTCTAGTTCTGGACTCCCTGACGCCAGGAAAAAGACTTTGGTCTTGATGCAACACTTCAGAGGACACTCGAGAGCCGACCCCACTGGTGTGGGTCTGGAGTCCCATGTAGACCCAGAGTGAGTGAGGATGGCAAATTTTCTTCGTTAAGGGATTTTAGTGAATCAATAGTGCAGTGGGAGTGAATGGGAAGGGAGTTGGGTCCATTGGGATTGTGTAGAGTGGGAGTGAATGGGAAGGGGTTTGGGTACATTGGGATTGTGTAGAGTGGGAGTGAATGGGAAGAGGGTTGGCTCCATTGGTTGGCTGTACAATAAGAATCTCAATTGTAATGCTATTTCATGATTAAATAATCCAGTGGGACGTTCACTCACACCTGAAGCAAAACTAGTTGTGAAAGGTACCAGAGAGGTTTTCACTCAGGGAGAGGAGGAGAGTGATCCCACATCAGGAAAGAAACTGGGGAGAAAAGATTCAGGTCTGTCCAATAGCTTCCAATAACAAAGAAGGGGAATCAAATCCTGACACTGGGGTGAGAGATAGTTATTTATTTGCAACTTTCAAATGAGCACTTGGGTCCTTCTGTTGAGGGCGAGTGAGGTTGGTGATGAATTGGGAGAATCTCAGAGTAAAGATGAATTAATAGCCCTCTCAAGGCAAGGACAGAGTGTGACAGATCAGTGAGCTGTCGTTCTTTGTGGGAATGTTATCAATTGCAGTCTAACTAGACAGGCTGACTTAGCGTATTGTAAACTCCCTGTCAGCTCCAACCATATCCTTAATTAAAAAAAGGCATTCAACTTTCAGGAACTCTTTTATGAGGCAAATTATTGGTGAGTAAATGAGAGATCAGATAACATTAATCCTCAGAGCTTCAATCCTATCTTGTGGTGTATTGGCACTTTTATGAGCTCAGTCGGTGTCTTGTTTCGACTAGACTGAGAGGGAAAGAGGTTGAAAAAGCTGTGCCTGTAGCTGTCTGGATTCAGGCCAACACTTGCAGCACCTCCCCTAGAGATTGCTCAGAATGCAGCTTCAGAAATCAAGCCTGCCTTCCTTAGATAAATGGATTCTCCTTAATCATTGCCTCAACATTTTCCTCAAAATTGTAATCTGGGAGCTGATCTCTTTGAGGGGTATAAGATCAGTCAGGGTTTGGAAGGGTTTAGGGAGAGAGGTGTTCATAGCAGGGACTGTAAAATCCTCCAGGCCTTTCATGAGTTGCACGATATTCACGGAGGAGGCATGGGGCTGGTGGTATTACCAGTAAACTATTAATCCAGACACCCAGGTCATGTTCTGGGGACACGTGTTTGAATCCTGCCGTGGCAGACAGTGAAATCTGAATTCAGTGAAAAGCTGGAATTAAGAGTCTAATGATGGCCAGGAATCCGTTGTCGGGAAAACCCACCTGGGTCATATTAGGGAAGGAAACTGCCACCCTTACCTGGTCTGATCCACATGTAACTCCAGACCCACCGCAATGGGTTGGCTCTCAAATGCCCTCTGGGCAATTAGGGATGGGCAATAAATACTGGCCTAGCCAGTGACAGTAAAGATTCATAGAGGTTGACAGCACAGAAAAATGCTCTTCAGTCCATCCCATCTGCACTGGTCAATAATAACCCTCGATCTATTCCAGACTTGGCACCACAAGGGCACATCAAGATCCTTCTTCAATGTGATGAAAAGATTTTCCTCCCATCCCCTCAAAACCTCCTGCCCCTTCCCTTCAATCTGTGCTCCTTGAATCTATTGATCTCTGCACCAAGAGGAAAGGGTTTTCCTGTCTACCTTATCCACACCCCTCATTATTTCATACATCTCCATCATGTTCGGTCTCCTCTCTAAGGATCTAATCCTAATCTCTCAAATCACCTCTGCTCTAAGGAAAACAATACCAGACTATCTAATCTCTCTCCATAACAGAAACTCTCCAACCCTAGCAACATCTTGTTTAAGGTGGCACGGTGGCACAGTGGTTAGCACTGCTGCCTCACAGCGCCAGAGAGCTGGGTTCAATTCCCACCTCAGGTGATTGACTGTGTGGAGTTTGCACATTCTCCCCGTGTCTGCGTGGGTTTCCTCCCACAGTCCAAAGATGTGCAGGTCAGGTGAATTGGCCATGGGAAATTGCCCGTAGTGTTCGGTAAGGGGTAAATGTAGGGAAATGGGTCTGGGTGGGTTGCTCTTCAGAGGGTTAATGTTGACTTGTTGGGCCGAAGGGCCTATTTCCACACTGTAAGTAATCTAAATATCCCTCTGCACCCTGTCCAGTGCTATCTCATCTCCCTTATAATGTGGGTCCCAGTTCTGTACACAAACTCACATTCCTGGACGTCACAGTCGAAAGAACGGACAACGGAGAACTACAAACCTGCGTATACAGAAAACCGACAAACACTGACCAAATACTTAACTACACCAGCAACCATCCCAACACACACAAACAAAGCTGTATCAAAACACTATTCCGAAGAGCCACCACACACTGCAGCACAGACGAACTTTGGAAAACAGAGGAGAACCACCTATACGACGTATTCAAGAAGAACGGATACTCAAAAAAACACAGTGCACAGATTCCTCAAGAACAAACCACGACAAGCAGACCAAACACAGCCAGAAACCCTAACCACCTTACCATACATCAAAGAAGTCTTAGAAATGACAGCCATCTACAAAATTCCATGCAAGGACTGCCACAAACACTACGTAGGACAAACAGGAAGAAAGTTAGCCACCAGGATACACAAACACCAGCTAGCCACAAAAAGACACGACCCTCTCTTCCTACACAGGGATGAAAAAAAACCACCATTTCGACTGGGACAACACATCTATCCTGGGACAGGCTAAGCAAAGACATGCCAGAGAATTCCTAAAGGCCTGGCACTCCAACCACAACGCCATAAACAAACACATAGATCTAGATACCATCTATCAACCCCTTAGAAAACGAACAGGAAATGACATCACCACAAACCCCAGGAACCCCATCCAGGAGAAAGATATAAATAGAAAGCAGGAGATAACAGCTTCGCTTCACTTGGAGGTTGCCACTGATGATGTTACCTAGCCAGGTAATGAAACGTCTGGATATCAAACCTACAGCTCAGTGAGCAAACCTACACCCTAAATGCTTTAGCTGTGGCCTAACCAACATTTTATACAGATCCAGCAACACCTCCTACTCTTAAACGCTATGCTTCAGTTAATTAGATTTCCTACAATAGACAATAGAGATGGAAATGTGTTGCTGGAAAAGCGCAGCAGGTCAGGCAGCATCTAGGGAACAGGAGAATCGACGTTTCGGGCATTAGCCCTTCTTGCCCGAAACGTCGATTCTCCTGTTCCCTAGATGCTGCCTGACCTGCTGGTCCATTAAACATTCTCCGAACTGTCTCCAATATATGTACATCCTTCCTTAAATAGCTTGGGACGGCTGGTTTGTGACACAGCAGTGTGAGGTCAATCCCCGCACCTACTGATGTTACCTATCTCCCCTTGCCTGATGTCATACAGACCTACAGCACGGCAACAGGCTCTTTGGCCCAATTTGTCCATCTTGGCCAGTTTTCACAATTAAACTTAGGTCCTTTTTAAATCCCCCCCCCATCACCTTAAACCTATGCCTGTTAGTTTTGCACTTCTCCACCCTGGGAATAACACCTTATCTATTTACCCTATCCATGCCTGTCATGATTTTATAAACCTCTATGAGGCCATCCCTCAGCCTCCAACACTCCAGGGAAATTAGCCCCAGCCTATTCAGCCTTTCCCTAGGGCTCAAATTTGAAGACCAGAACTGCACACAATATTCCAGGTGTGGTCTCACCAGGGCCTTGTACAGTTGTAGAAGAACCTCTTTGCTTCTATACTCAATCTCTCTTGTTATGAAGGCCAGCATGCTATTAGCCTTCTTCACTAGCTGCTGTACCTGCCCCTTTACCTAAATTGATTCCATTTAGGTAGTAATCTGTTCTTGCCACCAAAGTGGATAACCATACATTTATCCACATCAAACTGCATCTGCCATGCATCTGACCACTCACCTAACCTGTCCAGGTCACCCTGTAATCTCCTAACATCCTCCTCACATTTCACCCTGCCACCCAGCTTAGTATCATCAGCAAATTTGCTAATGTTATTACTAACACCTTCTTCTATATCATTAACATATATTGTAAAAAGCTGCGGTCCAGTATTGATCCCTGCGGTACCCCACTGGTCACTCTCTGCCATTCCGAAATGGAGCCGTTTATCACTACTCTTTGTTTCCTATCAGTCAACCAACTTTCAATCCATGTTAGTACTTTGCCCCCAATACCATGCGCCCTAATTTTGCTCATGGCATGGAAACAGGCCATTTGGCCCAACAAGTCCACACCAACCCTCCGAAGAGTAACCCACCTAGACCCATTTCCCTCTGACTAATATACTTCACACTATGGGCAATTTAGCATGGCCAATTCATCTAACCTGCACATCTTTGGAATTTAGGAGGAAACCCATGTGGACACAGGGAGAATGCAAACTCCACACAGTCATCCAAGGCTAGAATCAAACCCAGGTCCCTGGCATTGTGAGGCTGCAGTCCTCACCACTGAGCCACCGTGCCACCCAATAAAGGCAAGCATCCCATTTACCTTCTTAACCAATTTAACCACCAGTCCCACTACCTTAAGGGACTGGTGTGCAGGCACACCAAGAGCCCTCTGATCCTCAGAGCTGCCCAGGATCCTACTGTTCACATCCTGTGAATGAATTAAAAAGCCCAACTTTACGCTTGAAGCCAGCCTGTGTTCCTGGCACGGTCAGATCTCGGTCTGAAGTGTCCAGGCTGTGGGTGTCTGCACACACCTTGTCCCAAAGGCTGCTTGCTCCTTATCGCTAAACAGAGTCATAGAGTCCTACATCCACAGAGACAGGCCTTCTGGCCAAAATTGGTCCATGCCGACCAAAATACCCATCCACTCTAACCCCATTTCCCTGCACTTGGCCCATTTCCCTGCACTTGGCCCACTTCCTTCTAACCCTTTCCTATCCATGCATTTATCCAAATCCCTTTTAAATGTTGTTAATGTACCTGCCTCAGCCACTTCTGCTGGCAGCTCATTCCATAAGCGTACCACCCTCTGTGTAAAAGCATTACCCCTCGGGTTCCCTTTTATTCTTTCCCCTCTCACCTTAAACTGATGCCCTCTACTCCTCGATTCCCCAACCCTGGGAAAAAGACTGAGTGCATTCACCTGATCCCTGCTTCTCATGTACCTACACCTCGAGTAGGTCCCCCCTCAGTCTCCTTATGCTCTAAAGAAAAAGGTCCCAGCTTGTCCAACCTCTCCCTATAACTCAGACCATTGAGTCCTGGCAACATCCTTGTAAAGTTCTTCTGCGCTCTTTCCAGTTTAATAACATCCTTCCTATAGCAAGGTGACCAAAACTGAACACAATACTTTTAATGCGGCCTCACCAATGTCCAGTACAACAGGGTGGCATGGTGGCTCAATGGTTAGCACTGCTGCCTCACAGCGCCAGGGACCCGGGTTCAATTCCTGCCTCGGGTGACTGTCTGTGTGGAGTTTACACATTCTCCCTGTGTCTGTGTGGGTTTCCTCCGGGTGCTCCGGTTTCCTCCCACAGTCCAAAGATGTGCAGGTCAGATGAATTGGCCATGCTAAATTGCCCGTAGTGTTAGGTGCATTAATCAGGAGCAAATATAGGGTAGGGGAATGGGTCTGGGTGGGTTACTTTTCAGAGGGTCAGTGTGGACTTGTTGGGCTGAATGGCCTGATTCTATACTGTAGGTAATCTAACCTTAAAAAAAACTGCAACTTAACTTCCCAACTCCTATACTCAGTGCCCTGACTGATGAAGGCCAGTGTGCCAAAAGCCTTCTTCACTGCCCTGTCTACCTTCAGAGAACCGTGCAGCTGAACTCCAAGGTCCCTCTGTTCCTTAAGGCCCTACCATTCACCATGAAACTCCTGCCTTGATTTGACTTTCCAATACGCAAGACCTCATACTTATCTATATTAAACTTCATCTGCTATTTCTCGGCCCACTTCCCCAGCTGATTAAAGTCCTGCTGCAGTTTCTGATAACCTTCCTCACTGTCCACGATACCGCCTATGTTCGTGTCATCTGCAAACTTACTAGTCATGCCTTCGACATCCAAATCATTGATATAGATAACAAACGGTAATGGGCCCAGCATCGACCCTTGAGGCACTCCACTAGTCACAGGCCTCCAGTCTGACAACCACCCTTCTACTATTACCCTCTACATCCTCCCATCAAGCCAGCTGTGTATCCAGTTTGCCAGCTCACCCTAGATTCCATGCGATCTAACCTTCCAGAGCAGCCTACCATGTGGAACCTTATCAAAGGCCTTACTGAAATCCCTTTATTCCTGATGAAGGGCTTTTGCCCGAAACGTCGATTTTCCTGCTCCTCGGATGCTGCCTGAATTGCTGTGCTCTTCCAGCACCACTGATCCAGAATCTGGTTTCCAGCATATGCAGTCATTGTTTCTACCTCCTTATAGATTACATCAACCACCCTGCCCTCATCAACCTTCCTCATCACTTCATCAAAGAACTCTAACAAATTTGTGAGGTATGATTTCCCATGCACAAAGCTATGCTGACTATTCCTAATCAAACCCTGTCTTTCCAAATGCATGTATACGTTATTCTTCAGAATCTTCTCAAGTAACTTGCCCACCACAGATACTGAACTTAGGTCTATAATTCCAGATTTTTCTTTGCAGACCCTCGTGAATAAGGGCACAACATTCGCTACCCTCCAGTCCTCACCCGTGGCTAACGATGACGCAAAAATATCAGCCTGGGCCCCTGCAATTTCTCCTCCAGCCTCTTGCAGTGTTCATGGGTATATCTGGTCAGGACCAGGAGATTTATCCATCTTCACACATTCAAATACATCCAACATCTCCTCTATTGTGATATGGACTCTCCCCAAAACATCACCATTAACTTCCCCAAGTTCCCAGGTCTTCATGTTTTTCTCCAATGCAAAGACAGAGGAGAAATATTTATTGAGGACCTCGCTGATCTGCAGTTTTACACATACATGCTCACTTTGGTCTTTGAGGAACCCTATTCTCTCTTTTTTTGGATTCACCCTAATCTTCTCAGCCAAGGCTATTTTTGTGCACCCTCCTGATTTCCTTCTTCAGTAAACTCTGTATTCCATGTATACCTCCAGGGATTCCCTTGATCCCAGCTGACTGTATCTGAGCCATGTGCCCTTCATTGTTTCTGGTCAAAGCCTCAATATCTCTTGTCATCCAGGGTTCCCTATTCCTGCCAACCTTGCCCTTCACCCTTACATGAACACATAGACCTTGAACTCTAGCTATTTTACTTTTAAAGGCCTCCCAATTGCCAGAGGTCCCTTTGCCTGCAAACTACTCCAATCCACCCCTGCAAGCTCTTGTCTAATTCCATCCAAATTCACCTTGCCCCCATTTAGAATTTGAACCTGTGAACCAGTTTTGTCCCTCACCATAATTATTTTAAAATTAATAGAACTATGGTCACTGGTCCCAAAGTGCTCCCCCACTGTCACCTCAGTCACCTGTCCTGCCCTATTTCCCAAGAGGAGGTTGAGCTTTCCCTCTTCCCAAGTAGGACCCTCTACATACTGCTTGAGGAAACTTTCCTGAACTCACTTAACAAATTCCACCCCAGCTAAGCCCATAATGCTCTGGCAGTCCCCGTCTATGTTAGAAATATTAAAATCCCCTACTATGACAGCCCTATTGCCCCTGCAAGTCTGCCCCAATCTCCCTGCATATTTGTTTCTCTAATTCCCATTGACTATTCGGGGGCCTACAGTACAATCTCAATAACACAAACACCCCCTTATTATTTCTTAACACCACCCACAAATCCTCATTGGACAATCCCTCCGTTATTTTATATCTGCAGCGATACTCACTTTAATAAAAAATACAACTCCCCCTCCCCTCCTTACCTCTGTCTCACCTAAAGCACCTGTACCCAAGCACATTAAGCTGCCCGTCCTGTCCCTCCCTTGGCCATGTGTCTATAATGGCTATAATATAATACAACTCCCCCTCCCCTCCCCTCCTTACCTCTGTCCCACCTAAAGCACCTGTACCCAGGCACATTAAGCTGCCCGTCCTGTCCCTCCCTTGGCCATGTGTCTATAATGGCTATAATATCCCAGTCCCACGTACCTGTCCACGCCCTGAGTCCATCATTCTTACCTGTTAGCCTTCTTCAACTCCTTCATTACTGGAACACTCCTCTGCTGATACCCGTACAAAATCGGTTCTCCCGTCCAGCTCCCTAGTTTGATTAGATTCGATTCCCTACAGTGTGGAAACAGGCCCTTCGGCCCAACCAGTCCACACCGACTCTCTGAAGAGTAAGCAACCCAGACCCAATTCACTCTGACTAATGCACCTTACACTATGGGCAACTTAGCATAGCCAATTCACCCTACCTACACATCTTTGGACTGTGGGAGGAAACCCATGCAAATACGGGGAGAATGTGCAAACTCCACAAAGACAGTCACCCGAGGCTGGAATCGAACCCGGGACCCTGATGCTGTGAGGCAGCAGTGCTAACCACTGAGCCACCGTTCCGCCCTAGTGTTGTGTCTGAGTCCTCCCTCCTCACATGCTCGTTCCAAACCCTCTTTCTGATGTCAGACTCATATCATCAGTCACAGTCTCGTGGTTTACATGCATCGCATTATACCACAAGGGTGATGTCATGAAGCACTTCCTCACACCCAATCACAGAATGGTTACGATGTGGAAGGCCATTCAGCCCATTAAGCCAGCACTGGCTATACAAATGAGCATCATCACCTGGTTCCAGTATCATGTCTTTTCCCCAGATCCTTACACATTATTTTTATCCAAGTTATCATCCAATGACCTTCTTGAATGCCTCAGTTGAACCATTTACAGGCAGTGCAATCCACATCCTTACTATTCACACTGTGAAAACATTCCTTCTCACATCACCCTTGCTCTGTTCACACATCACTTCAAATCTACGCTGACTTGTACGAGTGGGAACAGCTTCACGCTATCTACTCTATCCAGCCCCCTCATGATTTTGAGACCTCTGTCTGATTTCCTCTCAGCCTTCTTCTGTCCAAGAACAGTCGCAACGTCTTCAATCAATCTTCATCACTGAAGTTTTTCATCCCTGAAACCATGTTCATAAACCCCTTCTGCACTCTCTCCAATGTATTCGTATCGTTCCTATAATGTGGTGCCCATAAATGTGCACAATTCTTCAGCTGAGGGTGAGCAAGGGTCTTGCACAAGGTCAACACGATCCCCTTGCTCTTGCACTCGCAAGGGAGGAGAGCAAGTCTGGAACTCTCTCTTGTCCCCAAAATGTTCAGCTTTCGCCTGCATGATTCAGGGAGAGAAACATCCACCAGGGAACAACAGGAAAGGATGAGGCACTGTGAGGTTCTCTGGGTGTGCCAGGCTGTGCCAACAGTCAGCCACCATCTCTGCGTCAGTGTTGGTGCAGCGGTTATGTTACTGGGCTGATAATCCCGCAGTCTCAGCTAATCATCTCGAATGGCAGCTTGGACTTTTACATTCAGTTTAAATAAATTGAAATCAGAAACATCCAAAAAAAACTCCAGGCACGTCAGGAATTCCAGTCCCACACCAATGGGGTTGCATCATAAAGCTCTCCAGTAGGATCTCTTGTGATGCAATGATAATGACCGTACCTCTGAGCCAGAAGCCCAGCTTCAATCCCACCTGCTCCAGGGGTGCGTAATAACATCCTGGAACAGAATGATCAGAATTCCTTTCTCCTACAATGGGTCAAAGGGTCTTTGTGTCTGCCGTCCACCTGGATGGCTCTATGATTCCTCAGCAATCCAGGAGGTCTATCACGATCTTTCCAACAGCAGTCGTGATGAACATTAAATCCCAACCCACATCCTGAGAGTCAACTAAAAACTACAGCTGACCACAACTGAAGTACCCAGAGGTGCCCTTTAATTACCTCAGCGCCAATGGACCAAGGGCAAGGGGTCAAACTGATTCTGCTCTGATCTGATTATCTTGTGAGCAGACTCTGACTGTGATATGAGGTCAGGGATCTGGGGCTGGATTCTGATGTTGATTTGAACTCCCACCTCCCCACACCAAGCTCACTCCTTCCCTGAGGGAGAGTGAAAGGACAGCGATGGCGTAAGCCCAGTGTCCAACATTCAGCCATTTCACTGTGCTGCCTCATCCTAACATTTAAACAGCAGGACCTAGCCGAGGAAAATGTTGAGTCAATGATTAAGGAAAATCCATTAGAATGCCACATGATCTGATTGATGACCATTGATGAGCAGCAATTAAACAAAATACTGACACTTCAAAGAGCTTTTCCATTTTCTCTTCAAAGCTGACATGGAGCGGTCCAAACCCAGAGCTGTAATTAGGCAATTCACAAAGACTGTCAGTGCTTCCATCACCCACTGCTCACAGGCTCTGGGAGAACCAGGCCCACTGCTCTATACACACACACACACAGACACTCTCTCTCTCACACCCACACACACACTCTCTAACACACACAGACACTCACAGACTCTCACACACACACACACAGACACAGACAGACACACACTCTCACACACAGACACACACACAGACACAGACACACACTCAAACCTGTCTCACACACATGTACACACACACACAGACAGGCACACACACACTCTCACACACTCTGACACACTCACTCTCATACAGACACAAACCTACAGCCACATTTCAGCTCCTCATTTTCTCCTGGGCTCGTGCTTTCTCTTCCTACCCCTTTCAGCGCTTTAACTTGAGGCTGTTTAGTTTCCATGTGTTTTGGGGCTGGGACCACAAGCAAGAAATTACAAACTCATTTTGAGCCCTCACTTTACTGCACAGCTCTCTGACCACTTTGGTTTCAGGACTCTCAAACACAGGGGCTCTGTACACCAAAACTACCTAAAGCTACAGACTGGAAAGAGGCCATTCAGCCTGCCTGCCCTATGCTGATTTTTATGCTCTATACGAGCCTCTGGCCTTCATACTGGGTGCGTCAAATCTGCCCTCAAATACCTCAGACTCTCCCTCTCCTTTACCCCTTCACATGGCAATGCAATCTGCAATCACACACTCTCTCAGCAAAGCGATTCTCCTTATTAACCCAGATAACAAGGCAAGTATGCTGTGGATAACTTGAACAAATTAAACCTCACTCTCATCTCTTTACAAGGTCTCAGGATTGCTCAATCCTCACATCCCAGCGCTGTCAGTGCTAGCATCTCACCCAGCTCCCAACCTGCTCTCCTGGGTGTCCTTCATTAGTAAGAGAGTCAAGGTCTAACCTCACAGTCACACTACCTTTCCCACTCTGAAAACATCGCTGGTTTCACCCCTGCCTCAGCTCACCTCAGCCACTGAACTCCTCAAGTGTGCACTCATTACCTCGAGATCAATTCTGACATTTCCCTCTGGGTTGGTCACTCAGAATTTACCTCACTGCTAAGCGGAGTCCGTGCTGTCCCACAGCCCTGTACTCACTGACTTATGCCATTGCTCAGCTGACCAACACCTCGCTTTAAAAATTCTCTTCCTCGTTTCCAAATCCTTTGAACACCTTGCTCCCTTGCTAGCTCAGTAATCTGGTCTGTGATCTCAGCACTCCTCCAATTCGGGCCTCCCGCACATCCCTGATTGGTTACTGTGTCTTCAGTTGCACTTTTGCTGTAAATTTTGTGTCTTATGGTCCTGCTCCACAACCACCTGGTGAAGGAGCAGCGCTCCGAAAGCTAGTGCTTCCAATTAAACCTGTTGGACTATAATCTGGTGTTGTATGACTTTTAACTTTAGTTACAGGAACATAGGAATGGCAGTAGGCCATTCAGTCCCCTCAAGTCTGTTCCACCATTCATTGTAATCATGGCAGGCTCTGTGGCCTACCTCCATTTACCTGTCCTTGGCCTATATTCCTTAATACCTTTGCTTAACAAGCATTTATCTATCACAGGTTTAAAATTAACAACTGATCCAGCATCCACTGCTGTTTGTGGAAGAAAGATCCAAACCTCTGCCACCCTGTGTGTGGAAGTGCTTCCTAACGTCTCTCCTGAACGCTCTGGCCCACATTCTCAGACTATTCCCCTCGGTCTCGAAACCCCAACCAGCAGGAATAGTTTCTCTGCCCAGATAGTGATATTTGGAATTTCCTCCTTTATCAGGTGGTTGAGGAATATAAGATCATAAGACACAGAATTTATAGCAAAAGTTCACAGTGTGATGTAACTGAAATTATATAGTGAAAATGATCTGGGTTGTTTGTTAAGTCTCTCATCTTTTACATTACTCTGTAAACTTTTGCTATAAATTCTGTGTCTTATGATCTTATTCTCCACAGCCACATGATGAAGGAGCGTCGCTCCGAAAGCTAGTGCTTCCAAATAAACCTGTTGGATGATAACCTGGCGTTGTGTGATTTTTAACGTTGTACATCCCAGTCCAACACTGGCATCTCCAAATCATTTAAAACCTATCCCTCCGACAAGACATTCAGTCATCCGTTTATTATCTGAACCTCAGGGTTTCAGATCCTGTTCAACTGTACAGTTGAGAAGTGGCCTGTTGATGTTTTACTGTGTTCAAGGCAGTACATAAATGCAGTTGTAGTGAAAAATGGAAGAAGTGGAGTCACTTGAAGCTGCCGAGAGGGATTCACTCTTTGGCAGAAGGATGGTGTATGGAGCAGTCTCTCACACCAGCTCCAAGGATTGGATTCTGAGCTCTTACAAATGCTTCCAAGGCTCTGAGTTGACAAAACGCACACGCACGTTAATTTATGAATGCTTTCAGCATTGCACCAAGTCACATGTTTTTAATCTACTTCTACAAATGAGAACTTGCCTTTCAGGCCCCGTCGAAATGCTGCAGAAAATGTGAACCATATGTTGAACAGGGTAACAGAGACCAGCTGGAAGGATGGCATTGGCAGGATGGGGGGGGGGGAAAGAGGAGGTGGGGGGGGGGGGAAGCTGGCTGTATCCTTTCAACCAGAGGAACCCTCTCCCACTTCAGACAATCTCCAGACCCATTTCCAGCCGGAACCGAAACCTTACAGCCCCAGCCATCAGCGAGAGCACATTCCCCTCCCCCCCTCCCCAGGCAGACACGCCTTTCTGTGTGTATACAGCCAACAGGTATAGCAGCAGAATTAGGCCAGTCGGCCCATCAACTCAGCTCCAGCATTCCGTCATGGCTGATTTGTTTCTTGATCCCATTCTCTTTGTAAGTTTGAAAGATAGGGAGTAGGGACCCAAAACTCCCTGTTAGACAGCTGCTGCACTCACCCCCCCTCCAGCCTCTAACCGTAGGCTAAGCCCCCAGACTAACCCCTCTCATATCGCCTCCTGCAGGCAAAATGCTCCCTGCTCCCACTGAGTTCACTATTCGCAAAGCTGCCTCCAGTTCACAGAACAGAGAAGAGGTTTCATTAGCTGGGAAACCCGGCAGATTCACTCCAGGACAATAATGGGAACACAGCCGGACAAACATGTCCCAGGGAGCTCAAGGTTCAGCATTGCTAGATAGTCCATCCCTGTCTCTACATACTCATCCTCCCAGGAGAGAGATACAGGAGTCAGGGGATAGCACAAAGCTGCCTGTGAGCCAGGAGCACCCTCACATCGGGGAGACAAGGTCAGGCACGAGCGGCAGAACACAGACATTAATGTTACAGTCAGCTTTCACACTGAATGACTGAGGGAGTGCCGCACTGTCAGAGGATCAGTGCTGAGGGAGTGCAGCACTGTCGGAGGGTCAGTGCTGAGGGAGTGCCGCACTGCCGGAGGGTCAGTGCTGAGGGAGTGCTGCACTGTCGGAGGGTCAGTGCTGAGGGAGTGCTGCACTGTCGGAGGGTCAGTACTGAGGGAGTGCCGCACTGTCACAGGGTCAGTACTGAGGGAGTGCCGCACTGTCAGAGGGTCAGTACTGAGGGAGTGCTGCACTGTTGGAGGGTCAGTACTCAGGGAGTGTCACACTGTTGGATGGTCAGTACTCAGGGAGTGTCACACTGTTGGATGGTCAGTACTCGGAGTGTCACACTGTTGGAGGGCCAGTTCTGAGGGAGTGCCACACTGTCACTATAGCTTCTCCTTTGTGTTTTGGACCTTTCTAATTTTATTTTTAAAAAATAATGTTCTTTGTTTTAATTACCATAAAATTCTTACAGTGTGGAAGCAGGCCATTCCGCCCATCAACTCCACACAGCCTCTGAACAGCATCCCACTGGATCCCTGTAACTCTACATTACCTCATGGCTAATCCACCTAACCGACACATTTTTCGAATGTGAGAGGCAACTGGAGGAAACCCACACAGGCAAAAGAAGAATGTGCAAACCCCCACACAGACAGCTGCCTGAGGCTGGAATTGAACCTGGCTACCTGTCACTGTGAGGCAGCAGTGCTAACCACTGAGCCACCATGCCAACCCAGAACAGGAGTGACCTTACTTTTCAAAGTTCATTCATGGGATGAGGACATTGCTGGCTAGGCCAGCATTTACTGGCTGTCCCAGAGGGCAGTTGACAGTCAACCACACATTGCTGTAGGTCTGGAGTCACGTGTAGGCCAGACCAGGTAAGGATGGCAGTTTCCTTCCCTAAAGGACATTAGCGACCCAGATGGATTCCTCTAACGATCAGCCATGGACTCATGGTCATCATTAGATTCTTAAATCCAGACTCTATTGAATTCAAATTGCACCATGTGCTATGGCAGGTTCTGTTCCCAAGTCCCCAGAACGTTACCCAAAAAGATTCCTGAAGAAGGGCTTATGCCTGAAACATCGATTCTCCTGTTCCCTGGATGCTGCCTGACCTGCTGCGCTTTTCCAGCAACACATTTTCAGCTCTGATCTCCAGCATCTGCAGACCTCACTTTCTCCTTTCTGGAGTAACAGCCCAGCAGTAATACCACTAGGCTATTGCCTCCCTAGTGTGCTTTGCATTGGTCTTTTCTGAATGCATATTTGTTTCCTGGGCAGTTCTCAGATTAATTCCTGAAAGTATTTTGTTTGGATGAAGGTGGTTGAGCGTGTTCTATAGTGGAAGGTGCATTAAAAGTGCAAGTTGCCTTCACACTCGATATGAACCACAACAAACTGAGACCTACCCTTCAGTATCCTGCTGACAAATACACGTCCAGGAGAACAGCATCACACCCCCAGTTCATCTGTAAATCAGGCAGAAGTGGGTACTGCAGATGTTGGAGATTAGAGTCAAAATCAGAGTGGTGCTGGAAAAGCACAGCAGGTCAGGCAGCATCCGAGGAGCAGGAAAATCGACTTTTCGGGCAAAAGCTCTTCATCAGGAATCTACAAATCATCCATCTGTTCAGGAATACACAAGAATTCTCTGACAAGTAATTCACCTCCTGATTCCCCAAAGTCTGTCCACCATCTACAAGGCCCCAGTCCGGAGTGTGATGGAATACTCCCCACTTGCCCTGGATGGGGGCAGCTCCAACAACACTCAAGAAACTCAACACCATCCAGGACAAAGCAGCCACTTGATTGGCACCACACTCACCATCCTGACTTGGAAATATATCGCCGTTCCTTCAGTGTCGCTGGGTCAGAATCCTGGAATTCCCTCCCTAAGGGCATTGTGGGTCTACCCACAGCACATGGACTGCAGCGGTTCAAGAAGGCAGTTCACTGGCAACTGATATCTCACAACTGGAGTCAGTCAAACATTGTCCCTCAATGATGCAGAAATCAATTTTTGAAAAAAAAATTAAGTATCAAATATATAAGCCTGATGTCTGTGAATTATTTGTCATTTGCAAAACAGTAAGTGTTCCAGGGTATGTTGTTTCCTCCAGAGTCAAAGTCACTGTGTGAAGATAGAGAACTGTCCTCCTGAACCCAAAGAGAATCTGCTGCTGACACAGCACTCAGTACAACTTAATCAGATGCTGGTGAATTGAATGCAGTGGGGAAAGACCACTGTCTGAGGTCTTTCTGTCAAAGTTAAATAGGGCTCCTTGCAGATATTAGACACACTTGATGCCTGAAATGCACATAAATGTAGTCTTGTACAAGTAAGAGATGCTTTTTGTGGGATAGGGAAAACTCCAATGTTTGTTTGGTTTTTTGATATGCTACTGTACACAACAGTATGTTTGTGACTGCATATCTGCATCCATATATAAAGATATTTTTTATGAGTAAAGTATAATTTTGAAATAAACCAAAGCCAGCAAGTTGAATGCTACGTGCAGGAGCTCACTCAGAGATCCCTGACTGTAACAGCAGGCAGGACACATCACTCCAGTGAAAGCAAAATACTGCAGAAGCTGCAGGTCTGAAATAAAATCATAAATTGCTGGTGAAACTCTGCAGGTTTCTGTGGAGAGAAACAGAGTTAACGTTTCCAGTCTGATATGACTCTTTGGAGTGCATCACTACCTTTTGCATGGCCCCTACTGTACATGTACAGAAACTGAAGCTGAGATACACACACACACACAAACACAAACACACAAAAACACATGGTCTCTCTCACACAGACACACATGCAAACACCCACGCACACAGAGATCCACATACACATACCCAGACACAGAGAGACCCACATAAACACACTCACATACAGACCCGCATGCACACACCCACAGACCCCACCACACAGATCCACACACAGACCTACACACAGTCACAGACACATAAATACCCACCCACACAGACTCTCCACACATGCACAAACACACACGCACACATACACAAACACACACCCACACACACAGATCCTCCACACACACACATCTACAAACACACACCCACACACTCACAGACCCTCCATACACACACACAGACAAACACATACCCACACATTCACAGACCCACCCCACACATACACAAACATACACACATACACACACACACAAACCCTCCACACACATAGACCCACACATACACAAACGCACACACATAGACCCTCCACACACACACACACTGTTCCCTTTAACTTGCTGCACACTAATACAATAATATTCACACACAGTGACTCACTGTTGGAATAAAACTCAGGCTGTAATCAGATGGCATCAACTGCCTCACAGGGAAAATGAAACACTTTATAAACATTGTTCCAGATGGAGAATAATTACTGTTCTGAAGCTCTCCTTTCCTGGCCCGTAATTTTACTTAAACACAGCTCTTGTTTGTGACAGTGGTTGAATTTTTCCCACATTGTAATGGGACTATTATCTGATGAAAGCCTCTGGTTGACCTCCCTTGGCTCAGTCAGCTTCCACTCTGTCAAACTCTCAAACTCCCCTTTCTCTCTAAAGCTCCTCTCCCTGACCCTTCCCTTCCTCCCAGGCCCCGTGCTTGCTATCAGCTGACCATTACATCCTGATTTTTGGTGTCAGGACTGGGTCAGTGTGATCCTGAGCTCCGATGAAAATGAGCCTCCTTTCGTTTTTACTCTATTCCAATAATCTTGTCGTCACACTCACTGGATAGGCTTGTCAACAAATTCCAGCTCCAGGTTTACTCAGTGCCTGAGGGCACTCTGTCTCCTCATGTGTTTGCGATCTTGAATCTCGTTGGGAGAGCTCTTGCATGGGATGTGGGGAAAGTTGGCAAGGGGCAGCAATTATTGCCCATTCCTAATTGCCCGTTGACAAGGCGGTAGTGAGCTGCCTTCGTGAACCACTGCAGTCCATCTGAGTGTTACAGTTCTGAACAATCAAGGATAAAAACAGAAGTTTGCTTTTAGATTACTTACAGAGTGGAAACAGGCCCTTCGGCCCAACAAGTCCACACCGACCCGCCGAAGCGCAAACCACCCAGACCCATTCCCCTACATTTACCCCTTCACCTAACACTACAGGCAATTTAGTATGGCCAATTCCCCTGACCGGCACATCTTTGGACTGTGGGAGGAAACCGGAGCACC
>NC_057716.1:107932574-107934755 GCF_004010195.1 Chiloscyllium plagiosum
AAAAGGAGCCAAAATGTTTTGCTGATATTTTTCCTTCAATATTTCTCCTGTCTGTGTGGAGTTTGCACATTCTCCCCATGTCTGCGAGGGTTTCCTCCGGGTGCTCCGATTTCCTCCCACAGTCTAAAGATCTGCAGGTCAGGTGAATTGGCCATGCTAAATTGCCCGTAGTGTTAGGTGCATTAGTCAGAGAGAAATGGGTCTGGGTGGGTTGCTTTTCGGAGGGTCGGTGTGGACTAGTTGGGCCGAAGGGCCTGTTTCCACACTATAGGGAATCTAATCTAATCTAATCTAAAATCAGTATCACAAAAACACAAGAGTAGAGTGGCGCTGGAAAAACACAGCAGGTCAGGCAGCATCAGAGGAGCAGAAAAATTGGTGTTTTGGGCAAAAGCCCTTCATCGGGGATAAGGCTGGGTGCCATCACAAAAACACAAACATATTGCAGGTCTGGTCTGCACAGAGACTGCTGCTTACCCAAGACTGTGGCAGTGAGTGGACTCCGTAATCCCTTCACTGACTGTGGCATGTCCTCGGCTGGCTATTACAATGTACATTTCTATCAGTGACTCTTGTGACTTTACGACCCAGAGTCATTGACTAGAACTGTCCTGCTCTCCATGATTCACTGAAATGATATCAACTCATTAACACAAACACATAAACACAAACAGAAATTGCTGGGAAAACTCAGCAGGTCTGACAACATCTATGGGGAGAAAGCACAGTTTCAGGTCTCTACACTGTCCTCTATCAAACACTCCCAGGACAGGGACAGCACGGGGTTAGATACAGAGTAAAGCTTCCTCTACACTATCCCCATAAAACACTCCCAGGACAGGGACAGCACGGGGTTAGGTACAGAGTAAAGCTTCCTCTACACTGTCCTCACCAAACCCTCCCAGAACAAGGACAGTATAAGGTTAGATACAGAGTAAAGCTCCCTCTATAGTCTCCTCTATCAAATCCTCCCAGGTTTGGAAAGCATTAACTTGTTGACAAGTAGTTTACCGAGTGTGATATGAGCTCTTTGTGTTAACCTACATCAACAGATCAGGCCGTTCCAGTTCACCTCATGTTTGGAAATCACACAGCAGTCAGCTCATGTTGGAATGACTCAGCAGCAACAGGACATGAGTGAATAATAGTAACTGGGAAGAAGGTGTGGGAAGGTAGCAAAGAGTAGTAGTGAGTCTGTTTCAGGACATGGTTGAGATGCCTGCCTTGAAGAAGTTTTCCTCCTCTCTCTACAAGAATCTCAGGGAGTCCCTCTCCCACTGCAACTCCCAGGTCATTTCCTCTGCCCTGAAGCTACCTTCCCCCACCCTCCTCCCTGACCTATCACCTCCATCCCCTCCCCCACTCACCTATTGTAGTCTATGCTACTTTCTCCCCACCCTCACCCTCCTCTCATTTATCTCTTCACCCTGCAGGCTCTCTGCCTCTATTCCTGATGAAGGGCTTTTGCCTGAAACGTCGATTTTCCTGCTCCTCGGATGCTGCCTGAACTGCTGTGCTTTTCCAGCACCACTCTAATCTAGAATCCATTTTCCAGCATCTGCAGTCATTGTTTTTACCATGTATCTGCTACCCTTCACCTTCTAGATGGAAGTGGTTGTGGGTTTGGAAGATGCTGTCTGAGGATCTTTGGTGAGTTTCTGCAGTGCATCTTGTAGATGGTACACACTGCTGCTACTGAGTGTGGGTGGGGGAGGGAGTGGGTGTTTGTGGACGTGGTGCCAATCAAGCGGCTGCTTTGTCCTGGATGGTGTCAAGCTTCTTGAGTGTTGTTGGAGCTGCCCCCATCCAGGGGGGTATTCCATTATTGACCTCCAACACCACAATCATCTTCCTATGTGCCGGGTATGACACCAACTGGCAGACAGTTTATCCCTGATTACTATTGACTTTAGTTTTGCTCAGGCTCTTTGGTGTTATAGTTTAGACCAGAATGGTGCTGGAAAAGCACATCAGTTCAGGCAGCATCCGAGGAGCAGGAAAATCGACATTTCAGGCAAAAGCCCTTCATCAGTAATACAGGCAGAGAGCCTGAAGGATGGAGAGATAAATGAGAGGAGGGTGGGGGTGGGGAGAAAGTAGCATAGAGTACAACAGGTGAGTGGGGAAGGGGATGGAGGTGAAAGGTCAGGAAGGAGGGTGGAATGGATTGGTGGGAAGGGA